>NW_025411189.1:2588-5166 GCF_002201575.2 Neomonachus schauinslandi | reverse complement strand
CCGGGAGCAGAGGTTCCCAGGAGCCAACATGTCACCAATCAAATACATTAAATGGGTTACAATTGTTTGAAGTTATTTACAAAGGCGGGCATGATGCGTTAGCCATCACATAGCCTCACAATTACTTAGGACGTTGTACTTCAGCAGCCAGCGGGCTTCCACCTAAATCAGGTCTCGATACGGTGTGAGTAGTCAGGTAATTTAATGACAGACGCTTCTATGGAAACATAAGAAAAACAAAGGTTAGTACTTCAAGCAAATTATAAATTCTGTTTCTGAGTTTGGAGAGCGGCCAGTTGAGTTCCTAGCTGTTGGGTTTGGAGCCTCTTCAGATGGGGTGAGAGCAGGCTATGGTGATCTGACCCTTTTTCCTGGTTTGCAGCGTGACTGTCCCTGGTGATCTCTCTGAGCAGGCCGCATGATAGCAGGCACAGAGACTGTCCACACGAGCTGTTGTGGGGATTTCTCTGAAGTTGACATCAAGTTGTCAAGCTTTCGCTCGCACAGCTCTGGGAAAAGGACGGTTTTAGTTTCATAGTGACTCCAAGTCAAGAGGGTGGGAGAATTGGAGATGATAGTTTGGAGCATTCTAGCCAAATTTTGGAGGAAACTAGATTTTAGGACCTAGTCCAGTCTACAGGTATAAAACAAATCCTCCAAGACAAGAAACAGCACTAGAATCTGATATCCACAAAGATGATTATTATTGAAACATATTTTTTCTCTCTATAATCATCCCCCATTTCTATCAAAGATAACCATAGTAAGACTAATTAGTTTGCAAATTAAGATTGGTTTCAATACACTCAGTCTGATTATTTATGCAAGTGCACAAGAATAGTGATTGATCATATAGGTGCTTTTAATTCTGCTTTGCTGGAACTTTTCACAAGGAACCTCAGATTGGACTTTCAAGAGCCTCTCCAGGCCAGGAAGCCAAGCCTGTTCTGTCCTGTTATAGGGAGGACAGATTCTTATCGAACTTATGCCAACAAGCATATTGTCATGAAAAATAAGAATATTTCCTAAGAGCTTCTGAATTCTGGAGGGATCACATAGGAGAAAAAAAAGAAACACTTTTCAATCTCTGTTGCAAAGATTCACTTTACCAAATTGTTGTACATCATAGATAGCTTAAGACAGGAGAAAAGGGGCCCTTTATACCCAGAAAACAAGACATGAAAGAACCAGCAATGTTGTAATCGAGGTCATCCGAGTTACAGTCATCTCCATCAGGTCGCTCAGTGTTTTGTGATTAATTCTTGCATCACTTCATCTCGGGTTAGTGGCTTTATGAATCAATCAGCTTTCCATTAAAATTTTAGAAATTCTTGCTCAGGTCAGTGCTACAGTCTTGAGGTTATCGGAAGAGCTGCATTCTAGAGTGCTTGTCAGGATCGCTCCTGGGAATGTCTTTGAAAAGGAAGCACTTTTGCAGGAACATTTTTGCAAAAGCATCAGAGTAAAACAATAAGTGACTGTAAATGGCAGAAAGACTTAAAATGGCCATGGTTAAAGATCTGTGAGAGTTCATTGTAATGCCATTGACAAGGAAATTTGGTTATATCTATGACATACATTTTAAAACAGTAACTAGAATTATGACTGATAACATTATAGCAGGACATGTCAGGTTTTTAAGAATCTCATAGAATTTCTGGAATGCATGTATTATTAACATATATTTATACAAATTTAAGCTAACGAAAGTTTATCTTCACTTCTTATTTGACAATGCTTCCCATGTAACGCAACATATCAAATAAGCCTAACTAGTTCAGCATTTCTCTGTTATAAGGAGAGAGAACAAATCTTTTGAGATAGTCCAGGGACCCTTTTTAAAATCCCAAAGTTAGTTTGAGGTCAAAAAGACATCATTAGAATTTGGTTTTTGACAAGTTTGTCAAAAATAGCCCAAGGTTTAAAACACTTGATCAGATAGGATCACAGTTCACCATGAAAACAGTACATAGTCATCTGTTGGCACCAAAATGACAATTAAAAATTTCAAAGCCAAATACAGAAAGTTACAGAGTTGCAAAAATGACCTCAGTTCTTTCAATAGAGAAGACTCAGTTATTTTAGTAGGTAATCAAAGACTTGGTAAAAACAATGTGAAGCGCAGGAAAATTACATTCCTAAAATACAGAATCTGGGGTGCCTGGCTCAGTCATTAAGCGTCTGCCTTCGGCTCAGGTCATGATCCCAGGATCCTGGGATCGAGCCCTGCATCTGGCTCCCTGCTCCGCGGGAAGCCTGCTTCTCCCTCTCCCACTCCCCCTGCTTGTGTTCCTTCTCTCACTGTCTCTCTCTCTGTCAAATGAATAAATAAAATCTTTAAAATAAAATAAAATAAAATAAAATAAAATAAAATAAAATAAAATAAAATAAAATAAAATAAAATACAGAATCTTTGTTTTGTAGGCAGATTACACCAAAAGTAAAGAAAACCTTTGTTTACAATTTCTGATTAGGGGTGGACTGAAATCTAAAAAAAAATTTGTGATTTTAACAGAGCAAAACCCAAATTCTAATTTTGTACTAGTGTACTTTTGATATTAAAAATCTTTTTTTTTTT
>NW_025411189.1:0-2578 GCF_002201575.2 Neomonachus schauinslandi | reverse complement strand
CCGGGAGCAGAGGTTCCCAGGAGCCAACATGTCACCAATCAAATACATTAAATGGGTTACAATTGTTTGAAGTTATTTACAAAGGCGGGCATGATGCGTTAGCCATCACATAGCCTCACAATTACTTAGGACGTTGTACTTCAGCAGCCAGCGGGCTTCCACCTAAATCAGGTCTCGATACGGTGTGAGTAGTCAGGTAATTTAATGACAGACGCTTCTATGGAAACATAAGAAAAACAAAGGTTAGTACTTCAAGCAAATTATAAATTCTGTTTCTGAGTTTGGAGAGCGGCCAGTTGAGTTCCTAGCTGTTGGGTTTGGAGCCTCTTCAGATGGGGTGAGAGCAGGCTATGGTGATCTGACCCTTTTTCCTGGTTTGCAGCGTGACTGTCCCTGGTGATCTCTCTGAGCAGGCCGCATGATAGCAGGCACAGAGACTGTCCACACGAGCTGTTGTGGGGATTTCTCTGAAGTTGACATCAAGTTGTCAAGCTTTCGCTCGCACAGCTCTGGGAAAAGGACGGTTTTAGTTTCATAGTGACTCCAAGTCAAGAGGGTGGGAGAATTGGAGATGATAGTTTGGAGCATTCTAGCCAAATTTTGGAGGAAACTAGATTTTAGGACCTAGTCCAGTCTACAGGTATAAAACAAATCCTCCAAGACAAGAAACAGCACTAGAATCTGATATCCACAAAGATGATTATTATTGAAACATATTTTTTCTCTCTATAATCATCCCCCATTTCTATCAAAGATAACCATAGTAAGACTAATTAGTTTGCAAATTAAGATTGGTTTCAATACACTCAGTCTGATTATTTATGCAAGTGCACAAGAATAGTGATTGATCATATAGGTGCTTTTAATTCTGCTTTGCTGGAACTTTTCACAAGGAACCTCAGATTGGACTTTCAAGAGCCTCTCCAGGCCAGGAAGCCAAGCCTGTTCTGTCCTGTTATAGGGAGGACAGATTCTTATCGAACTTATGCCAACAAGCATATTGTCATGAAAAATAAGAATATTTCCTAAGAGCTTCTGAATTCTGGAGGGATCACATAGGAGAAAAAAAAGAAACACTTTTCAATCTCTGTTGCAAAGATTCACTTTACCAAATTGTTGTACATCATAGATAGCTTAAGACAGGAGAAAAGGGGCCCTTTATACCCAGAAAACAAGACATGAAAGAACCAGCAATGTTGTAATCGAGGTCATCCGAGTTACAGTCATCTCCATCAGGTCGCTCAGTGTTTTGTGATTAATTCTTGCATCACTTCATCTCGGGTTAGTGGCTTTATGAATCAATCAGCTTTCCATTAAAATTTTAGAAATTCTTGCTCAGGTCAGTGCTACAGTCTTGAGGTTATCGGAAGAGCTGCATTCTAGAGTGCTTGTCAGGATCGCTCCTGGGAATGTCTTTGAAAAGGAAGCACTTTTGCAGGAACATTTTTGCAAAAGCATCAGAGTAAAACAATAAGTGACTGTAAATGGCAGAAAGACTTAAAATGGCCATGGTTAAAGATCTGTGAGAGTTCATTGTAATGCCATTGACAAGGAAATTTGGTTATATCTATGACATACATTTTAAAACAGTAACTAGAATTATGACTGATAACATTATAGCAGGACATGTCAGGTTTTTAAGAATCTCATAGAATTTCTGGAATGCATGTATTATTAACATATATTTATACAAATTTAAGCTAACGAAAGTTTATCTTCACTTCTTATTTGACAATGCTTCCCATGTAACGCAACATATCAAATAAGCCTAACTAGTTCAGCATTTCTCTGTTATAAGGAGAGAGAACAAATCTTTTGAGATAGTCCAGGGACCCTTTTTAAAATCCCAAAGTTAGTTTGAGGTCAAAAAGACATCATTAGAATTTGGTTTTTGACAAGTTTGTCAAAAATAGCCCAAGGTTTAAAACACTTGATCAGATAGGATCACAGTTCACCATGAAAACAGTACATAGTCATCTGTTGGCACCAAAATGACAATTAAAAATTTCAAAGCCAAATACAGAAAGTTACAGAGTTGCAAAAATGACCTCAGTTCTTTCAATAGAGAAGACTCAGTTATTTTAGTAGGTAATCAAAGACTTGGTAAAAACAATGTGAAGCGCAGGAAAATTACATTCCTAAAATACAGAATCTGGGGTGCCTGGCTCAGTCATTAAGCGTCTGCCTTCGGCTCAGGTCATGATCCCAGGATCCTGGGATCGAGCCCTGCATCTGGCTCCCTGCTCCGCGGGAAGCCTGCTTCTCCCTCTCCCACTCCCCCTGCTTGTGTTCCTTCTCTCACTGTCTCTCTCTCTGTCAAATGAATAAATAAAATCTTTAAAATAAAATAAAATAAAATAAAATAAAATAAAATAAAATAAAATAAAATAAAATAAAATAAAATACAGAATCTTTGTTTTGTAGGCAGATTACACCAAAAGTAAAGAAAACCTTTGTTTACAATTTCTGATTAGGGGTGGACTGAAATCTAAAAAAAAATTTGTGATTTTAACAGAGCAAAACCCAAATTCTAATTTTGTACTAGTGTACTTTTGATATTAAAAATCTTTTTTTTTTT
>NW_025411188.1:0-5169 GCF_002201575.2 Neomonachus schauinslandi | reverse complement strand
AAGCTAATTTGGATAAATTAGCTTATTTCAAATATCAAAGGGATGGTGACCAGAATTTGTTATTTTGCAGTCATATCGTAGGACTTCTGGACTGCAGCCCCTTAGGTCTCAGATGATCTTTGTTGTTATTCAGATTGGCCATTTAACATGACCAGCTAATGTTCTTAATCAAGAAGTCATCCCCCAGTCCCCAGGGTATGGGTAGAGGAAATCACTGAAAGGAAGATGAGTAAGTCTTGCAGTAAACTTGTAAGGTAGCAGGATTGTTCAGATCCTTGGGAAGGGACAGAGGCAGGGTGACAACTGGTTTATGTGTGTGAACAAACAAGGATCTTGTGGCAGGAGATGCTCGTTAATTGTTCTCTGAGTGAAGATAGGCTAAAGTGTCAATGAAATACGCCTGAAAATTTCATAGGGTCTCTCAGGGGAGTATTTGCAAGGAAAATGAACAGTTCTCTATCTTTTATGGTCACTTGCCCAAGAATCACAAGACTAGGGAAGAATGAATATACATAATCCAGTGCTACTTGAAATGCGGTCCAAGTTGGCAGCATCATCATCACCTGAATCTAGCATCATCTAGAAGTACAAATTCTCAGGTCACACCCTAGGCATGCAGAAATAAGAATCTCCAGGCAATTTGTTTTTAAAAGTTTTCCAAGTAATTCTCGAAACCCTGAAGTTTAAGCAGCACTGTTCTAGGCCTGTATTCGGTGTGCCAATCATTTCCACTTCCGTTCACTCACTAAACCTGCCTGGTTTCCTTGTCTTTCTACCCTTTGTTTCTTGTTCGCTTATCCTGATGGTCCCTGATTAGACCATGTGGTTATAGATAACACATCAGTTTTATAATTTTTACCATCAGCATAAATCAGAATTCTACTTATGGAAAGCAACTTTGCAGAGGCAGTAAAAATACTGATTCTTAGCCTCGTGATTTGGTGTACAGCAGAAAGACAATAGTTACAACTTCTGAAAAATGACTGTTCATTCCCAGGAGAACCATGATATAACTTAAGGGATTGAAAAGGAGAAAAACACTTACATGGGCTGTAAGTTGCTCTTGGGAAGCTTTCACTTCAGCTTGTAATTTCTCAATGCACTGAAAAGGGAAAAAGTTTAGAAACAAAGAGTGTAACTCTTCCTTTTTATATATTCAAAGGATTCAAGATATAAATAGATACCAGTTCTCAAATCCTGTGAATGGCAGCACAATCTCAGCTAGATGCTTTGGAAATCATCATTGAGAAATCCTTGCTCCTATCCCTAACTTTTATCCAGTCTATTGAAGAGCCCAGCAACAAAGAACACAAATATGTTAAGATTTAGGAAATGAGTGGGGCACTAATGTTTGCTTGATGTACTGAAGGTAATGCTAACCTACCTTCTATCATATATACCTATATATATAGGATCAAATGGGTTTTTACCTGCCTTTGGAACATCTGGATATATTCACAGAAAGCATATATATATATACGTATTCACAGAAAAAATATATATATATATTCACAGAAAACATATTTATATATACCAAAGGCAGATACAAACCCATTGAGTTGAACAAGAAAAAAATTTATATAAATGCTCAGAGATTCCAAGATTATTAGCTTCTTATAATTGATAAAAGCACATGACAAATTTTCTGATCCACTTATTTCACGACATAGAAAGTATTCCTTGATAAAATTCAACCTTAAAAACAAGAAAATAATTGTGTAGTTAATACCACTTACAAAATAAGTAGAATATTCAGCTAATGTGGTTCAAAAGGATCCATATCAAACAAACTTTTAAAATATCACTAACAAAATTCATTTTGTATGTGAATATTCATCAGTGAATACAATTATATTTAGCAAATACAAATATTATTATTTGCCATCTTGAACTTAAATATGAACTTCCAACCCAGCCGGAAAGGACTGCAGAATGGTCAGTTCATATAAGTTTAGGTAGCTTTTTAAGAGAAAGATTATTTTTTCTTCTACAATGTACCTGGTCTTTTGCAAGAACCATTTTTTCGTATGGTTCCCCACGGTCATCCTTATGGTCCAGAGTCTCTAGTTTTTCCTCCAGCCAGGAAACTTGCTCAAGCAGTTTGGATTTTGTTCCTTCAGAGGCTGCAAGCTAAAGACATTTCTTGTAAGGGCATGCAAGCACAGTGATTTTTTTTTTTTTTTTTTTTAGAGCTCCTTTTAAAAGTCTAATTTATAAATATTTTGCCTGCCACTGATATCTATTAAACATGAAAATGCCTTCTGGACTATTCCTCATAGCTGACAGAGATTGGTATAGAGAGATAAGGAAATAGTGTTGACTTTATTTTTATTTATAAAGATCTTTCTGGGCAAGGGATGAGACTACATAGTTAAAACAGGCAGAGTGATTTCTAGTGCAACAAGCTCAACACTCATCTTTCTGGTGTTTTAATATTTTACTTTACTTGTACAGCTGAAATCTGAATTGTGGGTTATACATTGTTCTTGGAGCTTAACTCTTGGGGGACTACAGCTCTTTAGAAAGAGTAGGAATTCTGACTCTTTTGAATATTCACCATATAAGCAGCCTAAGGGAAATGCAGGAACTTCAAGTTAAAGTCTGATCAAAGGCAGATCTATGCTAAACCATAACCAGAAAATGTCTACAGATGACTGTCTTTGTTTCACTGTTTGTAGATTCCTCTTGAGAAAAGGGTAGTTTGATAGTGCCTCGTTCCTTAATTCCCTTGGAGAGCCCCTGGACTAGCATTTCCTTTCATTCAGACAGCTTATTGTGCATTTTCTCTGTAGCTCAGCAACAATTCTGAAAGAGTCTCTGGAAAGGGACACACACCTTGTATTCATTCCAGTTCCCAGTGTGTCCTTGGAGGCATGAATTATCTTTAAATATCTCTTTCATATTATTCCAAGTGTTGTTGTAAAGCAGACTGTCTCATCTTGAAAAGTGCAGCAAGTTTTTAAAGACAATTTACCAAATGGGGAAGCAGAAGCATGAAGAGGTTGGTCTTAAGGTGGGCACATCATATATATACTGGCATAGAGCCAAATTCACTCATCCTCACAATCATTCACTTCACAATTATTTGTTTAGTTGGCACTCTGCCCAGCCATTGCGTTATGCATTGGAGATTCTGAAAGTGCCATGTGGAGGACCAGAGGGGACATGTATGTCATGAACTGTTGGCTATACCTTTTGGCTCTCAGTGACATGGGAGACCATAGTGCTCCCCATGGACAGTGATGCATTTAACTCTTGAGTACAAAATAGTTTGGAGATGTAGCCTGGTTTTTCTAGGCACCCTTCTATTTATTCCACAATATAGTGTAATGACTAAACACACGGACTCTTGAGTCAGACCCTTGGGGTAAACATCTCACTTTCCTACTTACTACCTATGGGATTTTGGCAAGTTTCTCAGTCTCTCTGGGCTTGAATTTCCAATCTGTAAATGAGAATGGGGATGAAAAGAATACTACTTACCTCACAGGTTTGTTTTGAGGAGTAAATGAGTTTATGCAAGAGAGATACTTAGAATAATGCTTGAAACATATCCTGTACTTAGTACCTATTATTGTTATACTTTCTTCTACCTCCTCTAGATTACAGTAAGTATTGATAGTGAGTATTGATTGTTTTATTCAGATATTTATTATTTATCAAATTATAAAACAAAGTATCTGAGGACATCACAGTATTTTTGGGCCAGTTACCCTAAACTCGAAATGTATTCAGTTCACTTACTTCCTGCAACCACTATGGTGTTCAGGGGAAAAGACCTCTCTAGATCTGGCATTTTTTTTCTCTCAAATATAGTTTTTTTCAGTCTGACCTATTTTGTTCCCATATCCTAGCTGAGCTGTCATTGAGCCAGGCACCATTTGGTTGTCTTTCTTTTAAATCTACCTTCTATTGTTTTCAGGCTTTTATTCATTCATTCAAAAGATATTCACTTATTCACTCATTTGTTAAGGAGATATGTTGAGCAGTTATTATATGTAAAACTTAGAGGTAACATATGAGAGTAATATTGCTTATACGCTCAAAAAAATTCACACTTTCCCCAGAAAGGCAGACTATTTTAGAACTATTATGTAATATGAACATATTTAGGTGGATAATAAAATGACATTAATAATTTACTGGGTACTAACTACCTATCAAGTGCTCTGCGGAACCTTTTGTTTTCACCTTTGTTTATCTCAATCCTGCTTCATACCCATTTTGCAGATAAGGGAATTCAGTAAGTTCAGTAAAGTTGTATAACTTGCCCAAGGACACAGCAAGTAAGTGTTGGAACCCAAGCTTTCAGCAGTGGATACTGGGTCTGACTCCCTAAACCCAGATTTGACCCCAGCTCCTAAAGTGGGGCCTGAGAATCATGAAAATCCTATCCTCTTTGCTGCTGATTGATTTAGGAATCAAGGCCTAAACCAATTAGAGTCTGGCTTTTCTTTGATCACAGTTATTGTATGAGGAGAAGTGATCTAGTTTGGACCCCTCACACTGCACAGGAGGAATTTTGATGATTTGGAGAAGCAATCTCTCTCACCTACGAGATATGAATGCTATTGTAGTCATCCTATAAACATCCAAGAAACCAGTATATGATGAAGCCACACTCTGAATGGAAGAGTGGACATTATTGAAATGTTTTATCAAATAATCTTGAAGCATGTCCTTGGACTCACACAGAGTGAGCTAATAAGCTTCCTTATTGTTTAGAAATTGAATTTTCTGTTACTTGCTACCATAAGCATTCTGTTGACAATTCCATTCCATTCTATTGTCTGATTCCAAAGTCCCATGCTCTTGACCACAAATAAGTCAAATCTGTGGAACAACAGCGGTAATTAACATTTATTTGGTAGCTATACCATACCATACATTCTGCTGGGTGCTATCTTGACATAAGTTACCTTAGTCCATTGCTCAAAACTCTATGAGTTTTGTTTTTATTTTTTGTTAATTATCACCATTTTAAAGAATGAGAAACTAGATGCTTTTTGGAGTGAATTAACTTGCCCACAGCTAATGAGAAGAGGTTGGATTTGGATCTACATTGGTCTGCCTCCAACTCTGGGTTCTATATTATATCAAACCCTAACTCTAAGGCTGCCTGTACAGATGACGCGCCCCCCCACTCACCCCCTCCCCGCCCCGCCCCCC
>NW_025411187.1:0-5171 GCF_002201575.2 Neomonachus schauinslandi | reverse complement strand
CTGGCAGTCGGTACTACCTCTTGTTCTTTTTGTTGAGGTGATTTTTTCCATCTTGTCATTTTGTGCAGAGGAGAATAGATTAATGAGAGAACAAAATGCTAGCAGAGTAACAACGTCCCCAGAAAATATACTCTAAACAAATCAGAAAAAACCTGAAGCAGTGGGAAAAGAAAGGGAAAGAGAGAAAAAAGAAAAAGAAAAAAAAGAAAAAGATAAAGATAAAAACAAAAACAAACAAAACAAAACAACAACAACAAAAAACCCAGAATGTGATTAAATATGATCAGGCTGGTATATAGATCAGTGCCACACACTAGATTTGGGGTGTATTTTGGTCTTTTAGAAGAAAGTGCCTCCCAAAATTTTAAAGAAAGAAAAACTTATATATGTACAAAAATAAGGGTTGATATGATGAAGGGATGGAATATGACTGTAAAGATGGAAATTATAAAAAATTTTATAAAAGGAATTGATAAGAAATTGTTTGAAAAAAGAAAGAAGAGGATTTAAAAAAAGAAAAAAAAAAGGGAGAGGATGTGATCAGGCAGGGGAATAGAAAACACCATATACTAGAGATTTGGGGTATATTTTGATCTGTTAGAAGAAACTATCTCAAAATTTTAAAGAGAGAAGAACTTATATATATAAGCCAAAAATACGGGTAACTACTATGAAGGGATAGAATATGACTCTAAAAATGAAAAATAAAAATGTTTTTTTTTTTTTAAAAGGGATTGATAAGATGTTGGTTGAAAAAGGGAAAAAGAAAAATTCAAAAAGAAAAAAAAGAAAAAAAGACAGTTAAAAAAAATTAACTTTGAAAGACTACAGAATCATCGTAAAAAAGCCATGAATTCTATGTGCAGTAGTCCCCTAGAGCTGGAGTTCTGCCGTTCTCATTGATGGGTAAACTTGGTCTTGGCTGGTTGTTCTCGCTGATCTTCTGGGGAGGGGCCTGTTGCCGTGGTTTCCAAATGTCTTTGCCGGAGGCAGAATTGCCCCGCCCTTGCCCCCTCCCAGCTAAGTAATCTGCTCAGGTTTGCTCTCCAGGGCTTTTGTTCCCTGCGAGTTTTCCGTACAGCTTTCGAGGCGGAGAGTGAAAATGGTGGCCTCCCAATCTCCGCTGCGGAGGAGCCGAGAACTCAGGGCCCCGCTTCTCAGTGAGCCCCCAGAGAAAAGCCATCAGTCACTCCCGTCTCCCCGTTCTCCAGCTGCACTCCGTGCTCACCCGGCCTGTGACCGCGCGTTTCTATCTCTGGCACCCGACCACGGGTGGAGTTTCCAAACCCAGTAGATCCCTGCGGCACACTCCCGCGCGGCTCCTCCCGGGGGAGGAAGGTGAGTCTCCCCGGATCTGCCGCTTGTTGGGTCCCTGCTGGAGGAGCAGTGGCCTTACTGTGCCGCGGATCACGGTTTATGGCCACCCCGAGCTGAGAGCCCGCGCCTGGGCTCCGCCTCTGCAGCCGGCTTCCCTGCTCCAATACCTGGGAGCTCTGCCACACTCAGGCACCCCCGGTCTTTCTGTGACCCGTGGGTCCTGAGACCACACTGTCCCGGAGGGTTCCACCCCCTGCTTAGCCACCAGAGTGACGTCCCTCAGTGGAGCAGACTTTTAAAAGTTCTGATTTTGTGCTCTGCGGCTCTATCACTTGCCAGAAGCGGCCGCCGGAGGCCCCTCCCCCGCCGTCTATCCTCCCGAATATCGCCTCGGATTCACTTCTCTGCACATCCTACCTTCCAGAGAGTGGTCGCTTTTCTGATGAGAGAGTTGTTGCTCTTCTTTTCTTTGATCTCCTGTTGAGTTTGTAGGTGTTCAGAATGGTTTGATCCCTATCCAGCTGAATTCCTGAGACCAGACGAAATCCAGGTCTCCTACTCCTCCGCCATCTTGCTCCGCCCCTCTAAATCCTCTTTTCTTTTTTCAAGCAACTTCTTACCAATTCCTTTTATAAAATTTTTTATAACTTTCATCTTTACAATCATATTTCATCCCTTCATCATATCAACCCTTATTTTTGTACATATATAAGTTTTTCTTTCTTTAAAATTTTGGGAGGCACTTTCTTCTAACAGACCAAAATACACCCAAAATCTAGTGTGGCACTGATCTATGCACCAGCCTGATCATATTTGATCATATTCTGTTTTTTTTTTGTTGTTTTGTTCTGTTTTTTTTTTTTTAACCTTTTTTCTTTTTCTTTTTTTTTTCTTACCCTTTCTTTTCCCCCTGGCTTCAGGTCTTTTCTGATTTGTTTAGAGTATATTTTCTGGGGACGTTGTTACTCTGCTAGCATTTTGTTCTCTCATTAATCTATTCTCCTCTGGACAAAATGACAAGACAGAAAAAATCACCTCAACAAAAAGAACAAGAGGTAGTACCGACTGCCAGGGACCTACTCAATATGAACATTAGTACAATGTCGGATCTAGAGTTCAGAATCATCACTTTAAAGATATTAGCTTTGCATGGAAGTTATTAGAGAAACGCTTTCTGGAGAAATAAAAGAATAAAATAAAATCTAACCAAGTCAAAATCAAAAAGGCTATTAATGAGGTGCAATCAAAAATGGGGGTGGTAATTGCCGGGTAAATGAGGCAAAAGAGAGAATCAGTGATCTAGAAGACCAAGTGATGGAAAATAAAGAAGCTGAGAAAAAGAGAGATAAACAACTACTGGATCATGAGGGCAGAATTTGAGAGCTAAGCGATGCCATAAGACGAAACAACATTAGAATACTTGGGATCCCAGAAGAAGAAGAAAGAGAGAGGGGCAGAAGGTATATTGGAGCAAATTATAGCAGAGAACTTCCCTAATTTGGGGAAGGAAACAGGCATCAAAATCCAGGAGGCACAGAGAACCCCTCTCAAAATCAATAAAAATAGGTCAACACCCCGACATCTAATAGTAAAACTTATGAGTCTCATAGACAAAGAGAAAACCCTGAAAGCAGCTCGGGAGAAGAGATCTGTAATCTACATTGGTAGAATCATTAGATTGGCAACAGACTTATCCACAGAGACCTGGCAGGCCAGAAAGAACTGGCAGGATATATTCAGAGCACTAAACGAGAAAAATATGCAGCTAAGAATACTATATCCAGCTAGGCTGTCATTGAAAATAGAAGGAGACATAAAAAGCTTCCAGGACAAACAAAAACTAAAAAAATTTGCAAACACGAAACCAGCCCTACAGGAAATATTGAAAGGGGTCCTCTAAGCAAAGAGAGACCCTAAAAGCAACATAGACCAGAAAGAAACACAGACAATATACACTAACAGTCACCTTACAGGCAATACAATGGCACTAAATTCCTATCTTTCAGTAGTTACCTGGAATGTAAATGGGCTAAATGCCCCAATCAAAAGACACAGGCTATCAGATTGAATTAAAAAACAAGACCCATCCATATTCTGTCTGCAAAAGACTCGTTTTAGACCAGAGATACCCCCAGATTGAAGGTGAGGAGGTGGAAAACCATTTACCATGCTAATGGACACCAAAAGAAAGCTGGGGTGGCAATCCTTATATCAGACAAAATAAATTTTAAACCAAAGACTGTAATAAGAGATGAGGAAGGACACTATATCCTACTTAAAGTGTCTATCCAACAAGAACATCTAACAATTGTAAATATCTATGCCCCTAACATGGGAGCAGCCAATTATATAAGGCAATTAATAACAAAAGCAAAGAAACACATTGACAACAATACAATAATAGTGGGGGACTTTAACACCCCCCTCACTAAAATGGACAGATCATCTAAGCAAAAGATCAACAAGGAAATAAAGACTTTAAATGGCACACTGGACCAAATGGACTTCACAGACATATTCAGAACATTCCATCCCAAAGCAATGGAATACACATTCTTCTCTAGCGCCCATGGAACATTCTCCAGAATCGATCACATCCTAGGTCATAAATCAGGTCTCAACCGGTACCAAAAGATTGGGATCATTCCCTGACTATTTTCAGACCACAATGCTTTGAAACTAGAGCTCAATCACAAGAGGAAAGTCAGAAAGAACTCAAATACATGGAGGCTAAAGAGCATCCTACTAAAGAATGAATGGGTCAACCAGGAAATTAAAGGAGAATTAAAAAAATACATGGAAACCAATGAAAATGAAAACACAACTGTTCAAAATGTTTGGGATGCAGCAAAGGCAGTCCTAAGAGGAAAGTATATAGCAATACAAGCCTTTCTCAAGAAACAAGAAGGGTCTCAAGTACACAACCTAACCCTACACCTAAAGGAGCTGGAGAAAGAACAGCAAATAAAGCCTAAACCCAGCAGGAGAAGAGAAATAATAAAGATCAGAGCAGAAATCAATGAAATAGAAACCAAAAGAACAGTAGAACAGATCAACGAAACTAGGAGCTGGTTCTTTGAAAGAATTAACAAGATTGATAAACCCCTGGCCAGACTTATCAAAAAGAAAAGAGAAGTGACCCAAATCAACAAAATCATGAATGAAAGAGGCGCGATCACAACCAACACCAAAGAAATACAAACAATTATAAGAACATATTATGAGCAACTCTATGCCAGCAAATTCGATAACCTGGAAGAAATGGATGCATTCCTAGAGATGTATCAACTACCAAAACTGAACCAGGAAGAAATAGAAAACCTGAACAGACGTATAACCACTAAGGAAATTGAAGCACTCATCAAAAATCTCCCAAAAAACAAAAGCCCACGGCCAGATGGCTTCCCAGGGGAATTCTACCAAACATTTAAAGAGGAATTAATACCTATTCTTCTGAAACTGTTCCAAAAAATAAAAATGGAAGGAAAACTTCCAAACTCGTTTTATGAGGCCACCATTACCTTGATCCCCAAACCAGACAAAGACCCCATCAAAAAGGAGAATTACAGACCAATATCCTTGATGAACATGGATGCAAAAATTCTCAGCAAAATACTAGCCAATAGGATCCAACAGTACATTAAAAGGATTATTCACCATGACCAAGTGGGATTTATCCCTGGGCTGCAAGGTTGGTTCAACATCCGCAAATCAATCAATGTGATACAATACATTAACAAAAGAAAGAACAAGAATCAAATGATCCTCTCCATAGATGCAGAAAAAGCATTTGACAAAGTACAGCATCCTTTCTTGATCAAAACTCTTCAGAGTATAGGGATAGAGGGTACATA
>NW_025411186.1:0-5172 GCF_002201575.2 Neomonachus schauinslandi | reverse complement strand
CCAGCCAAGCACTGGGCACAAGAATCCCCTGGACACCAGGCTGAACAGAAGCACCCTGAGATCATGAGGACACCATCCCTGCCAACCACAGGGTAATCAGGTCCCCAGAACACCAGGAGCACTTAGGCTAGGAGCTCTCCAACACAGTCTGGCATGGCTAAATGAATCACCTGGACCATAGACTGCAAAGGAGCCCTCAGAAGAAAAGCTATCCAACCCAGAAGAGCATAAGGCAATCAGGTTCTGAAACACAGGATTTTGAGGCGCCCTCTGACCAAAACCCCTCCAACCAGACCTGTCAGTGGAAGAATGTATTATCTGGACAGTGGGCCCAGCAGGAGCCTTAAGTCCAAAAGCCCTCCAACCCAACTCAGCACCAGGGAAAGGAGCCACCTGGAACCTGGGACAAAGAAGGGGAGTCTTCTACTGCTGTACAGAAAATGGCAACAAAGTCCCCAGAACACCAGCCCCAGTAGATGCCCTGTGACCATGACACCACCAACCCAGTTGCACACTGGGCAAAGGAGTTCCCTGGACATTGGGTTGAGGGGGAGTCCTCTATCTGGGAGCTCTTCAGCCCAAGAAAGCAGAGGGCAATTGAGTCCTCACAACACCGGGCCAAACAGGAAACTTCAGACTCTCCAACTCAGCTTGGCAGTGGGCAAAGGACTCACTTGGAAAACAGGATGACTGGACTCCCTCCAAATGAGGGCCCTTCAACTGAGGAGACAGCTGGCAATTGAGTCCCTAGAACACCAGGCCCACTGGGAGATCTGGGACCCCAAGCCTTCTGTTTCAGCTTGGCACTGGGCTGAGTCTCTCAGACATCAGGCTGAGCATGAGAACTCTGACCCAAAACCCTCCAACCCCACAGAGCACAGGACAATTGGGTCCCCAGAACACAGGTTGGCTGGGAGCCCTCTGGTCATGACTCCTCCGACTCAGCTCTGCACTGGGCCAAGAAGTCTCTAGAACACTAAACTGAATGGAAGCCCTTTAACTAAGGCGACCCCAGGACAAGTGAGTCACCAGTGCCCACTGATACACTTCAGCTTAAAGTCCTTGTGGCTTGTCACCTGGGTAGCCCTCATCTTTTTGAGAATTCTCCTCAAGAGAAAAGGATACCGGGTGCCTGGGTGGCTCAGTTGGTTAAGTGACTGCCTTCGGCTCAGGTCATGATCCTGGAGTCCCTGGATCGAGTCCCACATTGGGCTCCCTGTTTGGCAGGGAGTCTGCTTCTCCCTCTGACCCTCCCGACCCTCCCCCCTCTCATGTGCTCTCTCTCTCTGTCTCTCTCAAATAAATAAATAAAATATTTAAAAAAAGAGAGAGAGAGAGAGAAAAGGATACCAAGCCAAAAAGCGGAGTCAAACCAAAAGTTTGGAGAGTTTGAAATAGAACCCACAGCAGGAGATGAGGTGCGGGGACTGGAGGGGATTGTAGAAGAGACCCCAGGCCCTGAGTACAGAGGACTCATTGGCAAAGGTCCTCCAGATGAAGGAGAGGTGCTCCATCCTGGAAGAAGAGGTGGAGACCTTAGAAAAACAAGTCAAGTAGTGGGGTGAGAAGCAGGCTCAGGTCTATGAGGTGGAGAGATTTTTGGGGTACATCAAGGACTGCTGGAAGTTTTGCCTCCCAGGCAACATCATCCAAGTGGTGATGTCCCTGCACCCTCCCATCTAAGATGACATAAATGCGGAGCTTGGCAAAGTTTGGTCATCTCCAGGAGTGAGAGTTTTAATATTTTTCAGAGGCCTAAACAACTTAAAAGCATTATTTCATATGAGTACAGGAAACAACCCCTGGGTGACTGTGATGTACAGCCTGGGTTACCGTCACTACTGTGCCTTAGAAGTCATCACATTCTCCAGTTGGTGGGCAGGGACCTCCACAGCTCTGAGAATGTGTCAGTGAATTATGCAGAGCTGACCCTGAGCACAAACTTCCAATCCCCATCAACACTTTCAGACATCCTGTTTTGTAGAAATCAAGGTCAGCTGCTGAGGTCATCCCCATTCTGAAGGAAGGAAAAAGTAAGCTGTAATGTCCATATGTAGGTATTTCTGCAAAAATGATTTATATCCCTAGCCCCATCACACATGCTCTGGCAAATTGGAGTTTGGACCCTGGCATGAAGTTTCCAAACTCTGGTCACCAGAGCTAGTACTTCCTGACTGCATGTCCCTGTGTGATGCAGACCTCTGAAGAGTAAATGTGACAAGATGAGGGAACCAGGCTGGAGGGAGGCCAGAAGCAGGGGACCATTCCCTGCCTCTGGATGATTTCCTGTGGGTGAGGTATGTACAGAATGGAGTGAGGAGCCTGGAGTGTGGGCTTTCTGCTCTGAGTTACAGAACCACTGCAGAAGTTGGGGGAGACACAGATTACTACTTGCTGCTCCATGTGGACGGGTGGATGGACAGAGTAAAGAAGAAAAGGAGACAGGTAGGAACAGATGCGAGCAGGTGCGCATGGAATACTCAGATATCTGTGGATATGGAGGAAGGTGTCTACCTCTAATAGGCAGAGTTGAGATTCTGCCACTCATTGGACAGAAGGAAGGAGGAAACTAAGGTTCCAGGTTTGTCTTCTCACTAGAGATTATCCCTTAACCTCAGCACAGGATGTGGGAGCTCAAGTGCCTTGTGGATGCTAATGAGCTGGGGTCTGCCTGTGACTGTAGTGGAGGTCAGAGAGCCTAGAGCCATGGCCCCTTGGGGGAGCTCAAGGCACTGTGCTCATATCACCTTGGCATGAAATGATTAGAGCCATGAAAAAGCTCTCTTAGGGAAGGTCAATGTGAGGGGGACCTGGGAGAAGAGAGGTTAGTATCTCTAAGATGGATGGTGTCTGATCTTATAGGAGGGCTGCTGCTTTCAGGAGCCAGTGGGGAAGCTGGTGGAGTCCAGGTCACTTGGATTTGAGGGGGAAGTGGATCACAGTGTGATCTACGCTGCTAACCTCTAGTAGCCACCTGCTCAGACCCCACTTACCAGACACATGTTTCTGGACACAGCAGGATCTTGGAGGTGCTGGGACCCCACTTTGGGGGTGTGAAGCAGAGCAGTTCACCCCTTGAGCCCCCATTCCTTCATCTGTAAAATGTGGGCAACTTTGGGGGGATGGCTGTGTGAGCAGGATGCAGAAGAAGGCAGGGTTGGCGAGGGGATCTACAAGAGCAGGGGACAGATGCTGTCCAGAGGAGGGAGGGCAGGCTGTGAACCAGGTCCATGTCCTGTCAGTTCCTTCCCAAACTCAAAACAGCAGGTTCAGGAGGAAAGCCGTCTAGGTCCTGCCTCTGTCCTGTCCCACACCTGGCCTTGTCTACCCCTTAGGGTACAGCATATCAGAGCCCAGGCCCTGCCTAGTCACAGACCAACACCAGGTTCCTCCTGCCTCCAACACTGCTGCTTAATACCCACACATTAGGGTCCTGGGGAAGCTTGGAGCTTCAAGGAGCCAGGGTGGGACTGATAGCTTTAGGGAACTATTCTGAGGTTTGTTGAAAGGTAGAGCAATACTATAGGTAGGGAGGGATTTAGTGATTCACAGGAAGGTTCAGATAGTACAGAAATGTCCCATTGCAGAGGCACTCTTGGCTCATTTTGCCTCAAGGTAACATCCTACATCACAGCAGGACACTATTCGCACCAGGAAACTGACAGTGGAATGATGGATATGTCTAGGTCTGTCACATTGCCATGGACATTTATATGTTCAACAGCACAATCCAGGTATGGAACTACTCTATCAGCACAAAGATCTCCTTCATGTTACCCACCCCTTGCCCAGCCATCCCTTCCATGCCATTTACCCCTGTGTTTTACACTTTGGATGTGTTGGCATTTTGTTACATGAGGGGACTCCTACAGCTGTGACCAGTGATGTTTTTTGTTTGTTTGTTTTCACTCAGGATAATATATCTGGAATCCATCCACGTTTTGTGTTATCCTAACTTTCTTACTTTTTATCACTGAGTTGTGCTCCCTAGGTTGGAAATGCCACAGTTTGTTCATCTGCTCCCCTTTTGAGGGATATTTTGGTTTGTTTCCAGGCTTTAGAGACTACAAATAATCCCACAGTGAATATTTGGGCACAGTGTTTTTTGGGATCTTAAATTTTCATTCTCTAGAATAAAGGTCCAGGACAGTGAGTGCTGGGTTGTTGCATTTATGTTTCGCTTTTGCAGAACCTATCAAACTATCTTACCAGAGTGGCTGTTCCATTTACATTCCCACCAGCAAAGTAGGAGAGCTGGCTCTTTCCTACATTTGATGTTTTTACTCTGTTTTATATTAATGAGCTGTCCTAAAAGGTAGGTAGCAGTGATTACTCAATCAGGTTTTTCCTTTACATTTCCCTCATGGCAACTAATGTACTGTTTTTTTCTTGTGCTTATTTGCCATGTGCATGTTCTCTTTGCTGAAATGTCTGTTCATGTCTTTTACCCATTTGCTATTTGGATAGTTTTTTTTTTTTTCCTCCTCCTGTTGAGTGTTGGTTTTTTATATATTATAGATAGAAGAGCTTTGTCAGATAAGTGGTTTGCAAATATATTCACCTAGTCTATAGCTTGTCTTTTCATCCTCCTAACAAGATCTTTACTACAACAGAAGGTTTTAATCTTGATAAAGTCCAGTGTTATGCCCTATGAATCCTCCTTTCTTGTCTTGTACAAAAATGCACCAAATGCTAGGTTCAGAAAATGGCTAAACATCCGTAATGCATTTTCTCGCAGTTCTGCTGGGTAGAAGTCCAACATAAGGCACCAATTTGATCAGGTTCTGAGGAAGCCTATCCTCCTGGAGCTTTGTTGATAGCCACCTTCTGGCTTTGCGCTCACATAACCTTTCTTTGCAGGTGTGCATGGAGAGTGAAAGTTCTCTGTGTCTGTTCTCATAAGCATGCTAACCCCATCATGAGAATCCTAACCTTTTGACCTAACTCAACCTATGTTTCTCCCAAGGTGCCAGGTCCAGTTTCATAGGGGTTAGAACTGAAGCATGTGAGTGGGAGGGGGATCAAATTTAGTCTATATCATGTGTCTTGACAGATGTCTTGGGGTTCCCTCTGTTTGGGTTTTGTTCATTTTCTTCAATTTTAGCCTCATGTTTTATGTCAAATTTGGGAGATGATCAGCCATGTTTTCTTGAAATATTCTTTTTTTTTTTT
>NW_025411185.1:0-5177 GCF_002201575.2 Neomonachus schauinslandi | reverse complement strand
AAAAAAAAAAAAAAAAAAAAAAAAGAATATATGACTTCTATAATCAATAGAAGAATAGACTAACCTCCCAATTTTCCAAGAGCTAATCCATTTCATGCCCCTGGGCTTTTGGTATAAAGCAGAGCATATTATTGAAGTCAGGCATACTGGAAAATCAAGAAGTGAATAATGTTGGATTTGACAGCAAATTTCTATTAAAAACAGAGAGAACTTTTCTATTCCTATTTTTGTTTATGTTTGTTCTTTATGTCAATTCTATGGCCAAACCCAGACAGATACCGTCCCACACATAGGCGGGTGCTTCATGCACATGGCACATTCCATCTTGGAAGGTTAGGACCGGGCCACACATTAAGGACAACCTAGTGCAGCCCCCTTGTCCTACCACAGGGAAACTAAGGCTGAGAAGGGTGAAAAGGCTTGCCTAAGGTCAGACAGCAGGACTAGAACCTGAGTCTGAGTCCTCGCTGCTGTTTTCGTGGCTCCACCAGTGCTGCCCACATGTTTTGTGGACTGTGATGGTGCCCAAATATGAGGAATAAGATGGAAATATCACCAAAGAAACCAATTGGCATTATCTATAAAAAAGTAAATGTAAATTGTGTCATATATAAAAGCTAACATAATTATTTTCACTTAGGCCCAGATTTCCATTTCTATCCTCAAAATCCCATTACTTCTCTGAGTAAGAGTCCCTTCCTTTATTGAATCCAGTCTGTCCTGGGGAAGTGGGTTTGGATTTCCACAGGCACGTGGAAGCTTCTCAGCCCAACTTCTCCGTGGAGTGCTCTTACTACACAACACTTTCAAAAGCTGACCCTTTCTAAAGAGAAGGGCCTCACTAAGGCTAAAACCATGAGTATCCCTCAGTGCAGTTATCTAATGAAAGACCTGGTTCATTGACTTGCTGATATTTTTCCCTGCTGGGCCACCCCCTAATGCCTGTGGTCCCCTAATAGGGACATGTGATCTGAGGCAAGTAAATGAGCTGTTTCACAAAGCACAGTCAAGGGGCTGGGTCCTTGGTCACTCTGTCAGCTCCTTCTCTTCTCTTCCCCTTGTGCCTTGGCTCTGTCTCACTTCCAGAGTAAGGTGAAAAACCAATTCCCTGGTCATCAGAAACTGGATGGCCTATGCTGCCCAGGTCCAGGTGAGTCTGACAGTGAGTCTCAACTTGCACAGCCCTTCCTGGGTGCAGCCTGTGACACTCCCACCTGAAGGACCAAGGCAGGGCCTGACTCTCTCAAGTCCATACCCTCCCCTGCCACTGCTGTCCCCTGTCCCCACTGGCCTGACCTGGCCCACCTGACCAACTTATATGCTCACTGACACCCCCCCCACACTCACAGAGGAAAAGGCCAGTCTCCTTTCCTGGAACTTAAATATCTGCTCCCTACTTCCCTCCATCCTCATCTCCTCTTTGCATAACCCTCCTGAACACATGCACACTCATACATGCAAGTATGTGCACACATGTTCTATGTAACATGTTCAGACACACACACATACATACATAGATGCATGCACACACCCCTAAAGCCTACAGTTTCCTAAATGCACTAGGCTCTTCCAACCCCTCTGGCTTTCAGACTCAAGCTGCTCCTGAATCTGCTCAGAATCCCCCCTCCCATCTCCATCCAGCTCCCAGCTCAGATGTCCATGGCCTAGCAGGGTTCACACCCAGAGGGAGGGGACTTTGTGAGGGCAAGGGCCCCTGTGATTCCTGCCCTCCCAGCACAGGGTCCAGCACAAAGTCAACATGAAATAGATTCTTACTTTATCAATTCATGACTACTTATTTTAAAAATCAGAACCCAAAAATATAAACAGAGCCAAGAGAAGTGGGCTTCCTGCTGGTCTTCCCAGCCACCCAGAACTGGCCTTCCAAAGACTTGCCAGCACCCCTCCCCACAGGGTCTACAGTGAGATGCCAATATTTTCCCTTTACACTCCATGAGAAGGCACCCATTCTTTATCCATTGGCTAGTTGACAAAATCAGCTACCTGACAGAAGGGATACCTTACAGTTATGAACATTTGGCATCCAAACCTCCAAGGTGGTGCTGTGGTGGTGGTGGTGGCTGTTCCTGCTGTTAGCCTTCCTTCATTAATCGAAGCCCAGGGCAGGCACTTTGAAGCATTTTAAAGCTCTGCTCCTGCATCTCTGGAGGCAGGGTGAGGAGATGAGGACTCACTGTCCTGGAACTGCTCCTCCCTTTCAAGGTGTGTCTCAGAGGCCTGGGTACAGAGCAGAAGAAGATACTCCTCCCTGGCCCCCACCTCTAGGCTGGTGCCCACCCCTTACCTGGTCAAGCCCTCCCAAGCTGGGCTCTGTGGGGTGAGGCTGGAGCCGAGAGGGTCACCCCTTTGCAGAACACTGCCCCACGTCCCGTGCCTCAGGGCCTGTCCATTCAACAGGCATGCATAGATGGCATGGCCCCTTGAGCCAGATCCTGAGATGGCACTGCAGAAGTAAGGAGGAGGCCATCATCCCTGCCCTGGGAGACAGTCAGAGGGAGATGTCACCTCACCGCTCTGCTCAACTCAAACAAGACCACCTGCACAGCTGTCCTTCTGAAACCACTTAAAAACATAAAGTTGAACAAAAATCAAAATGACTGCACTAATGCTTCAGTGAAGTTGGAGTTTAAAGTAACCTTTCTCTTCTCTTCCGCAAACCTCCCATCCTCCCACCTTAGCCTTTTGTTTTGGAACTGGTACTACCCTCAAGACATGACAAAGGAGGTTGGCAGCAAGTACTCAATTCCTGTCAAAACTGGCAAGATCCTTGCCTTGTCAATTTTTGCATTCTAACTGGTGTAAGGTGGTGTCTCAGTGTGTTTTCTTGTTTTGTTTTGTTTTTTGGGTTTTTTTATTATGTTATGTTAATCACCATAAATTACATCCTTTGATTTTGATGTAGTGTCCCATGATTCATTGTTTGCCTATAACACCCAGTGCTCCATACAGTACGTGCCCTCTTTAATACCCATCACCAGGCTAACCCATCGCCCCACCCCCCTCACCTCTAGAACCCTCAGTTTGTTTCTCAGAGTCCACAGTCTCTCATGGTTCATCTCCCCCTCCAATTCCCCCCCTTCATTCTTCCCCTCCTGCTATCCTCTTCCTTTTTTTTTTTTTTAACATATAATGTATTATTTGTTTCAGAGGTACAGGTCTGTGATTCATCAGTCTTGCACAATTCACAGAGCTTACTATAGCACATACCCTCCCCAATGTCTATCACCCAGCCACCCCATCCATCCCACCCCCCCACCACTCCAGCAACCCTCAGTTTGTTTCCTGAGATTAAGAATTCCTCATATCAGGGGCGGAGCAAGATGGCGGAGGAGAAGGAGACCTGGATTTCCTCTCCTCTCAGGAATTCAGCTGGATAGGGATCAAACCATTTGGAACACCTACAAACTCAACAGGAGATCGAAGAAAAGAAGAGCAACAACTCTCTCATCAGAAAAGCGGCCACTTTCTGGAAGGTAGGACGTGCGGAGAAGTGAATCCGAGGCGATATTCGGGAGGATAGACGGCGGGGGAGGGGCCTCCGTCGGCCACTTCTGGCAAGTGATAGAACCACGGAGCACAAAATTGGAACTTTTAAAATTCTGCTCCGCTGAGGGACGTCACTCTGGTGGCTAAGCGGGGGCTGGAACCCTCTGGGACAGTGCGGTCTCAGGACCCTCGGGGTCACAGAAAGACCGGGGGTGCCTAAGTGCGGCAGAGCTCCCAGGTAACGGAGCAGGGAAGCCGGCTGCAGAGGCGGAGCGCAGGCGCGGGCTCTCAGCTCAGGGTTGCCATAAACCGTGATCCGCAGCACAGTCGGGCCACTGCTCCTCCAGCAGGGACCCAACAAGCGGCAGATCCGGGGAGACTCACCTTCTTCCCCCTGGAGGAGCCGCGCGGGAGGGCACTGCAGGGATCTGCTGGGTTTGGAGACTCCACCCGAGGTCGGGTGCCAGAGATAGAAACGCGTGGTCACAGGCCGGGCAAGCACGGAGTGCGGGCCGGAGACCGGGGAGATGGGAGTGACTGACGGCTTTTCTCTGGGGGCTCACTGAGGAGCAGGGCCCCGAGTTCTCGGTTCCTCCGGGGCGGAGATTGGGAGGCCGCCATTTTCACTCTCCACCTCCAAAGCTGTACGGAAAGCTCGCAGGGAACAAAAGCCCCAGAGAACAAACCCGACCAGATTACTTAGCTGGGAGGGGGCAAGGGCGGGCCAATTCCGCCTCTGGCAAAGACATTTGGAAACCACGGCAACAGGCCCCTCCCCAGAAGATCAGCGAGAAGAGCCAGCCAAGACCAAGTTTACCGATCAATGAGAACGGCAGAACTCCAGCGCTAGGGGAATACTGCACATAGAATTCATGGCTATTTTACCATGATTCTTTAGTCTTTCAAAGTTAATTTTTTTTAACTGTCTTTTTGTCTTTTTTTTTTTTTGAATTTTTCTTTTTCCCTTTTTCAACCAACATCTTATCAATCCCTTTTTTTAAAAAAACATTTTTATTTTTCATTTTTAGAGTCATATTCTATCCCTTCATAGTAGTTACCCATATTTTTGGCATATATATATAAGTTGTTCTCTCTTTAAAATTTTGAGATAGTTTCTTCTAACAGATTAAAATATACCCTAAATCTCTAGTGTATGGTTTTTTCTACTCCCCTGCCTGATCACATTCTCTCCCTTTTTTTATTCTTTTTTTAAATCCTCTTCTTTTTTTTCAAACAACTTCTTATCAATTCCTTTTATAAAATTTTTTATAATTTCCATCTTACAGTCATATTCCATCTCTTCATCATATCAACCCTTATTTTTGTACATATATAAGTTTTTCTTTCTTTAAAATTTTGGGAGGCACTTTCTTCTAAAAGACCAAAATACACCCCAAATCTAGTGTGTGGCACTGATCTATATACCAGCCTGACCATATTTGATCACATTCTGGTTTTTTTTGTTGTTGTTGTTTTGTTTTGTTTGTTTTTGTTTGTTTTTATCTTTATCTTTTTCTTTTTTTCTTTTTCTTTTTTCTCTCTTTCCGTTTCTTTTTCCACTGCTTCAGGTCTTTGCTGATTTGTTTAGAGTATATTTTCTGAGGACGTTGTTACTCTGCTAGCATTTTGTTCTCTCATTAATCTATTCTCCTCTGCACAAAATGACAAGA
>NW_025411184.1:0-5177 GCF_002201575.2 Neomonachus schauinslandi | reverse complement strand
CAGGTGCTTCAAGGATGTCTCCTTTGTCGTTGCTGGCACACTATGTCGTCACTGAGCTGCAGGTGCCTTCAGCCTAGTAAACTTCATGGTCTACTTTGCTTGTTTTTTGTTTTTTGTTTTTTTCAGATTTGGTGCATGTATTTTTAAGAGCCCAGTCTGGGGCCACCATGGACTTGTAGTCAGGTAGTGTCAGTAGTCAGCTCAGATGGCTGTCCTCTTCCTGCAGGCTGTGTCTGGTTGGATCTATTATGAATAGCCCTGGTGTGAACATTCTAATAATTGTCTTCGAGAACACACATACATGTATTTCTGATGGGTATTTCCCTAAGAGTAGAATTGTTAGATGATAAATTCTGTGTATATTAGGGTGAAAAATTACAGCTATATAACACATGGAAAAATGTAGACATTACAATAAAATTGGAAATCTTTTAGAATAAATGATATGCAGATAACTATGTCTGGCAAGAAACTAATAAGCATGAGTGATATTATGAAGGAAAAATGATTGCAAATAAATAAATTGAACAAGATTGCTATATGCATAATTATTAAAGTAAATTTTATTCCTATACTTGTAAATTTAATATAATGTTCACTAAACCCCTTCAGTTTGTGTGTGAATATGAACATTTTCAAGTTGACCATAGAATTAATAAATTTATGCAAATGCCAAAATAGCTCAAAGAAAATTTATAACTCATAAAATGAGAACATTTACCTTAAGAGATATCAAAACCTATAATAAGTTACAATAATTGATAATTGTATTGGTTCAAATATTGACCAATGCAATAAATTAGGCATTGCAGATATGGATTTGTATATATATTGATAATTTACAACAAAGATGGCCATTTAGGTCAGTGAAGGGGAAATTCAGTTCATTAAACCTGTTGTATCAACTGTACACTCATGTGTAAAAGAATAAACGCTCATTCTTCCATATCATTTGCAAAATATAAATAAATGTAATTCCAAATTTCCTTAGATCTAAGCGTTTAAGGTTAAACAATAAAGCATCAAGAAAAAAAAAATAGGTAAATATTTTCATGAGCTGGGAGCTGAGAAAACACTTCAATATGACAAAATCACACTAATCATAAAGAACAATATTGATACATCATACTATAATAAGCAAAGATTGGTAAAATATCTTCTTAAAAATAATTATTTTATTCTTACTGAATATTTTGTAATAAACTCATCTCTGACAGTTTCCTTGCAAAAGGATACGTATTTTTCACATGGTCCAATTTTTACTTTGTGTAATTTGCAGAGCTAGAACAAGTTACTCAAGATTCAGAGGTTCTTGAATAAACGGGGTAGTAGGTATATTTGAGGAGGATCCATAAATCACTACCTAAATGCATATGGTGAAAATCTTCTTGCTAGCTTTCCCCAAAGTGTCCTGAGGCCATTTGCAATGGTAACTTTGCTTTGGGGAAAGGGAACTATCCAGATTCATGAACATCACTAAACTGAATTATAAATTCGGTGCAATCGAGATTTGCCTCTCAAATTGGAATATCAAGTTTAAAAAAAAACTAAGATTTTTCTTGTAAGAGTGGAGATACATTGTGCCATCATTCCTATCGTGTTGACTAGTAACTCATGACAATGTACATTCCTTAGCAAAATCTGATGATACATGAATACAGGTGACTGAATAAATGCACACATGTGGCTTCTTCCTATATTTATAAGCTGATCTCTGCTTGGAATTTTATGGTGCAATGATTTTATTACTTTACTTTTTCACGAATGACCATATGTTCCTTGGTGCTTAAACATGCTATTAGTGTCTGAAGCAGCATTTACCCTTTTCCTGACATTTATAAATTTCACTTCCTGCAGACTAAAGCAAGGATGCAGAACAGCTGAGCAGGCACCTAGAACAGCAGTATATGTAGAAATAATAATACAATTATAATCATTTGATAGTGGAGAGAACATTGTATTCATCACTATGTGTACAATAAAGACTATTTAATATAGTCTGGGAGTGCAGTTTATATAGAATATAATATAATATATAATATAAATATATATTTAATATAGATGAAAAAGCTAATTTGCTGAGGTACGTAAGTAGGTAGTGATGTCATGTCAGAGAGGAGCCTATCTATAGGAGTCAACATATGAACAAATTATTTCCAAGGAACAAGGTTCTATTCAACTGCTGAAGTAAGCTTCTTGTTTGGTGTGTTTTGTTCTTTTTGGTTTAATGAGAAATGGGGAAATATGACACCAGAGGCAATTGCTCCATAACAGTATGATGTTTGTACCTTAATAAACATCTTTCTCTATATTTATTTACCCTATTGTAGTAATTCATTTTCCTCTAAAAAAATATGGAATATATACAATGTTGAGTTGACAGCTGCCAAAATATTAACTATCTGACATGGAGATTCATTTCTTTTGTGTGTGTGTGTGTGATGTGTTTGCTTAAACTAACTTTTTACATTGGATCAGATATTGTAGGACAATATTTTATGTTTCCTTTCCTCTCTCATGTGAACCAAAGAGTAGAAGAGGAGGTAAAGAGACATCTCAAATCCCTCTCAGTTCACCCTTTGGGTTCAAACTCCCATGTGTGGGACACAGATTATTTCCCTGGTGGTGGAACAATAGTCATTTCCCCTGTGTGGGGTGGTGAACTGAGGACAGGGAGGCTGCCCTCTACTTAGGAGGAGCTCAGGCCTACTCAGCAACCATGTGGTTGGGTTGGGCTGCACATATAGGTAGATAAGTGGTTTTATTACAGGGTTAATTTTTAGTTATTTTCTATTGGGATAGTTTGGGTTTTTTTTTTATGTTTGTTTTCTTTTGAGTGTCTAATAAAACTAAGTTCCTCTTGGATGTGGATAAATATTGAAAGGTTTTATGTCCACACTGGAGTAGTGCAGTTTATATAGAATGACAATCAAATAAAAATACTAATAACAACGGCCATTATTAAAATTAATACTTGTTGACTGTTTGTCGTATGTCAGGCAACACTGTTAAGTTACTTACCTGCATTAAATAATTTAATTCTTAAAAGTCACCCTCAGTATTAGGTGCTATGATGAGACACGATAGAAAGTTCAGAGGAAACCTCTGAGTAAATAAAGCAAACATTAAGTTCCTGTTCTCCCATCTGGACAGAGTAAACCAGGTTTCCCCAGGTCCCCTCCATCTGTACAAGTCACTTCCACCACAGGCTCCATGTATGGATTCCTAAGGACATATCTCCGTGTTTATACCATGGGCAACATTTGAAATTTAATTTTCACATAACCATCATAAATAATTTACATTTCTTCTAACATAATACACCTAAAATAGTTTTCTAACAAAGCAGCAAGTGAAAATAAAAACAATGAATTGATAAACACGATGAAAACTTATTCAACTGAAATCACAGGCAGATTTGGAGCTAAAGAAACTGAATATTTGAAGCCTCTCACTTGCATAGACTCTTTCCAAAGACATATATGAATTTTGTATTTGTATTTGTTTTTATTTTTTTCCTTAGGGAGATCTTCCAAAACAGTGCATGATCCAGAGTTCTCAAACCTAGATTTGCCCTTTAATATTCCTGAAATATTTCCTTAGTGATTGGTTTTAGGGAAGGGCTAAGCATCAAAGGGATTTCTCCTTAATTTAAAATCAGATGTTTGGATTCAAGTGTCACTGTTTTTGTCTAAAACTGTTAATGCTTGTCTCCTTCAAGGAGGTATTTTGTTTGTTAGATTTCTGTTTTGTTTTGTTTTATGAAATTGTTATAAGGTATTTTATAGGAAAGTGATAGGACATGTTACCATTTTTTTAAAACTGCATATTGTAGTTGGGAGAAAGGAAGAGAAGACATATGTACTTATTTAATAGGAAGTTACATCCCATTAAGATCAAGCTGGAAGAAGCATGTGTATATTTCCTCAAAACTGTAACCTACCTCATCTTGCTCCTTGTTCTCGCATATACAGTCTATATTTATATATAATCACTATTCATATATAAAATTGACATGTTTTATATTTCATATTATATTAAATATAAAAATGTTTAATAATATTTATCATTAAGTACATAAATATATTTTATAATAAATATATATTTTAATATATAAACGTATGTTTGCTTTTCCTTGAGCAAAGGGGTTGCCTTATGTTTTCTCATAGAATTACCTACAGAGATTGGTTAGAATTCGATGTGTCTTTAATATTCCAAGATTAATGGATCCTGATTCTATGAAATAATATTAAGTGAGTGCCACACCATTATCTAACTTCTTGTTTATGAACTTGGGCACAAAGAACCCTGATTGGTTACACTAGTGTTCAACCTGTAGACTTTCAGAAAGGTGAGGGTCCTACCTCCATAACCATGTTCATCTTCTTCAGACTATTTTTAGGAAAAAAATGTTGCTATGTTTTACACAAAACATCTCCTGATTCATGGACATCCTCTGGTCTATATACATATTTAAAGGTAAAATAGAATTAAGTAATATTTTTGCAAACCTATGAGTTAAATGTTATTGGATTGTTTTTTGTTTTCCATTTGAACAAATATATTTTGAGAATTCACCCTGATCTCTCTTTATTTTTATTTTTTTTGTGTGATGGTAGCAGATCTAACAAAAATCAACTGCAACGAAGACAATGCACTTAAGTGTGCCCTAGAGATGAAATTTTCCCTAAAGTTCTTATGCAAAAAATATATGAGGTTTCACCATGATTAGGCAGTGAGTTCATTTAATTTCAGATGTTAAAAGTCTTACATTATGGTTGAAAAAGTTACTTTTGTGTTTAAATTCTACTTCCAACTGAATTTTTACACTAATGATGGAAGGCTTATTGACTAACTTAAAAAAATAACAACAATCTTACAAATTCATCATGTGGTAATAGTCGCTAACACGTTTCAAATTATAGATTCTAAAAGTTTTCTTTTTCAATTTATTGTTCTGTTTCTTTGCAGCAGTGCCTCTCATTGAATAGCTTAATTATTAAGATACATGTGGTTTGGGCGCCTGGGTGGCCCAGTCGGTTAAGCATACAACCCTTGGTTTCAGCTCAGGTCAGGATCTCAGGTCTTGAGATGGAGCCCCCACTAGGCTCTGAGCTCAGTGTGGAGACTGCTTAAAACTCTCCCTCGCAGGCGCCTGGGTGGCTCAGCTGGTTAAG
>NW_025411183.1:0-5186 GCF_002201575.2 Neomonachus schauinslandi | reverse complement strand
CCCGGTCTCCAGCCGCACTCCGTGCTCACCCGGCCTGTGACCGCGCGCTTCTATCTCTGGCACCCGACCCCGGGTGGAGTCTCCAAACCCAGCAGATCCCTTCGGTGCACTCCCGCGCGGCTCCTCCCAGGGGAGGAAGGTGAGTCTCCCCGGGTCTGCCGCTTGTTGGGTCCCTGCTGGAGGAGCAGGGGCCCGACTGTGCCGCGGATCACGGTTTATGGCAACCCCGAGCTGAGAGCCCGCGCCTGGGCTCCGCCTCTGCAGCCGGCTTCCCTGCTCCGATACCTGGGAGCTCTGCCACACTCAGGCATCCCCGGTCTTTCTGTGACCCGTGGGTCCTGAGACCACACTGTCCCGGAGTGTTCCACCCCCCACTTAGCCACCAGAGTGACGTCCCTCAGCGGACCAGACTTTTAAAAGTTCCGATTTTGTGCTCCGCGGCTCTATCACTTGCCAGAAGCGGCCGCCGGAGGCCCCTCCCCCGCCGTCTATCCTCCCGAATATCGCCTCGGATTCACTTCTCCGCACGTCCTACCTTCCAGAAAGTGGTCGCTTTTCTGATGAGAGAGTTGTTGCTCTTCTTTTCTTCGATCTCCTGTTGAGTTTGTAGGTGTTCAGAATGGTTTGATCCCTATCCAGCTGAATTCCTGAGACCAGACGAAATCCAGGTCTCCTACTCCTCCGCCATCTTGCTCCGCCCCTCAATACGTGCCCTCTTTAATACCCATCACCAGGCTAACCCATCCTCCCATCCCCCTCCCCTCTAGAACCCTCAGTTTGTTTTTCAGAGTCCATTGTCTCTCATGGTTCGTCTACCCCACTGATTCCCCCCCTTCATTTCTCCCTTCCTACTAACTTTTTTTTTTCTTTTTTTTTTTTTTTAAACATATAATGTATTATTTGTTTCAGAGGTACAGGCCTGTGATTCAACAGTCTTACACAATTCACAGCACTCACCATAGCACATACCCTCCCCAATGTCTATCACCCAGCCACCCCATCCCTCCCACCCCCCACCACTCCAGCAACCTTCAGTTTGTTTCCTGAGATTAAGAATTTCTCATATCAGTGAGATCATATGATACATGTCTTTCTCTGATTGACTTATTTCGCTCAGCATAATACCCTCCAGTTCCATCCACGTTGTTGCAAACGGCAAGATTTCATTCCTTTTGATGGCTGCATAATATTCCAGTGTGTATATATACCACATCTTCTTTATCCATTCATCTGTCGATGGACATCTTGGCTCTTTCCACAGTTTGGCTATTGTGGACATTGCGGCTATAAACATCGGGGTGCCTGTACCCCTTTGGATCCCTACATTTGTATCTCTGGGGTAAATACCCAGTAGTGCTTTTTTTTTTTTTTAATATTTTTTTCTTTATTTGACAGCACAAGCAGTGGGATCAGCGGGCAGAAGGAGAGGGAGAAGCAGGCTCCCCGCTGAGCAGGAAGCCTGATGAGGGGCTCAATCCCAGGACCCTGGGATCATGACCCAAGTCGAAGGCAGCTGCTTAACAGACTGAGCCACCCAGGCGCCCCTCCTTTCCTTTTTCTTGTCCCTGCCATCGTGTTTCTAGCTGTAGCAGCACCACGTTCTGTCATTACTGCCCTTCAGACTATGTGAGAGGCTCTCTACATGGTGCCTTATGCTTTAGAGAGTCCCACCCTAAGACTCTGGGGACTACATTTCTGCCTATGGGGCAAGGACTCTATGTGGCCAAAGGGGTGTGATTAATTAGAGCCTGTTCCCTACTTGCCTCTGGGTGGGGAATACAGAACACTGATGTTCCATGTGCAGAGTGCTCTGAGTCTCTTCTTCCAAGGGTGAGCCACACCTCCAGTGTGCACATCTTGGTTTAAAATGTAGCTATTTAGGGACACCTAGGTGGTTCAGTCAGTTAAGCGTCTGCCTCCAGCTCGGATCACAATCCTACGGTCCTGGGATTGAGCCATGTGGGGCTCCCTGCTCAGCGGGATGCCTGCTTCTCTCTCTCTCCCTCTGCCCATCCCTGCCACTCATGCTCTGTCTCTCCTTCTCAAATAAATAAAATCTTTAAAAAAATTTTAAGGTGGCTATTTATATAAAATTTTATATATAATTGTGTGTATGGTGGTGAATGGAGCTTTGATGTGCGGGCTTGGGGGATCACCTGTATACACTTGAGGCCTCTAATGGAGCAGGATGGAGCTGCATATAGAAAGTGCTGGCTCGGAATGCCTGGGTGGCTCAGTTGGTTAAGTGTCTGCCTTGGGCTCAGGTGGTGATCCTAGGGTCCTGGGATCTAGTCCCGCATGGGGCCCCTTGCTCAGCAGGGAGCCTGCTTCTCCCTCTGCCTGCTGCTCCCCCTGCTTGTGCATTCTCTCTCTCTCTCTCTCACACACACACACATACAAATAAATAAAATCTGAACGAAGGAAGGAAAGGAGGGAGGGAAGGAAAGGAGGGAGGGAAGGAAGGGAGGGAGGGAGGGAGGGAGGGGAGGGGAGGGGAGGGGAGGGCAGCCTGTCTCAGGGGTGCTTGGGTGGCTCAGTTGGTTTCAGCTCAGGTCATGATATCAGGGTCATGAAATCCAGCCCTGCAACGGGCTCCACACTGAGGGTGGAGCCGGCTTAGGATTCTCTCTCTCCCTGTCCCTCTGTGCCCACCACCCCCATGCAGTGCACTTGCTCACTCTCAAAAGAAAGAAAGAGAAGAAGAAAAGGCTCATGGGCCAAGGATCTGAGGCTAGAGATGACTCTCTGCAGGTGCTGCCTGCTACATCTGGCCAGAAATTTTGAGAGGTTGAGAAGTTTAGTGCTTCTCAAACTGTGGTGAAAATCCATTTTTCTTTTCTTTTTTAAATTTCAAATTTATTGCAGACTAATACTTTTGTTAAATAAAAATTGCAAGAAAAAATTTTAAAAAGTATACAAATAGTATAACAGTATTGTCAAATTGCTGTGAAAAAAAATTTTTTTTTTAAGATTTTATTTATTTATTTGACAGAGAGAGACACAGCGAGAGAGGGAATACAAGCATGGGTAGTGGGAGAGGGAGAAGCAGGCTCCCCGTGGAGCAGGGAGCCCGATGTGGGGCATGATCCCAGGACGCTGGGATCACGAGCTGAGCCAAAGCCAGATGCTTAACGACTGAGCCACCCAGGCGCCCCTACTGTGAAATTTTTAAAATACTTAATTTCAATTTCTATTTTACTTGGCATGGAGCAATAACAAATGATTTGTAGACTTGCTTTGCAGGTCATATTTGGACTAACATTCACCTAAATTCACATCTGGTCTTTAGAACATTATGTATATATATTTGTTAAAATGTGATAATAGCACACAGTTTAACAGTTTAAATGTAGACAAGATGTGGGCCTCCATCTATACTTGCAATGCTAGTCCTATATGTGGGAGGACTGAAACTACTTCTAACATCAATCTTCCTACACTCAACTGTGGGTTGTTTAAACATGCACTGGGTCTAAGTATTAACTAATCTCCCCAGAGCTCCAGACTCCTCTTTTGTCTCCTCCTTCCTAGGGGCACAAGTTGCTTCCTGATATTATTAGTATCTAGGTTACCTTGGGGTGCCCAGGTGGCACAGTTGGTTAAAAGTCTGACTCTTGGTTTTGCCTCAGGTCATGATCTCAGGGTTATAAGATTGAGCTGAGCCCTGCATCATGCTCTGCACTCAGCATGGATTCTGCTGGAGATTCTCTCTCCCTCTCCCTCTCCCTCTGCCCCTCCCGCTCATGTGTGTGTGCTCTCTCTCTCAGATAAATAAATCTTAAAAAAAAAAGTAGGTTACCTCAAGATTCCCTCCTCCCCCTTTTCCTCTTCAGCCTTCCACCACCTGTGTAACCATTTCCTGTATTAAATCCCCTCCATTTAAAATACCTTGTGTAGGGCGCCTCGGTGGCTCAGTTGTTAGGTGTCTGCCTTCGGCTGGGGTCATGATCCCAGGGTCCTGGGATTGAGCCCCACGTGGGGCTCCCTGCTCGGCGGGAAGCCTGCTTCTCCCTCTCCCACTCCCCCTTGCTTGTGTTCCCTCTCTTGCTGTGTCTCGCTCTCTGTTAAATAAATAAATAAAATCTTTAAAAAAAAATAAAATACCTAGTGTAGTTTTGGTTTTCTTGACTGGACTTTGACTTATAAAATTTGGGAATCAATAAGGAAAAGACAATCCAGTAGAAATCTTGACAAAAGTCTTAAATAGGCCCTTCAGAAAGAAGGAAAACCAAGAAGTGTAGGGAAAATGGTTCATCTCATTGATATTCAGAGAAATACAATGTAAGAGCACAGTGGGATAGCATAAACACTTACCCAGCTGGCAAATATGAGCAACCTGACAATGAGTGTTGGGGTGGATGTGGAGGAATGTGAGTGCCCCTACATGCTGGTGGGTCTAGATTGACACAACCACTTCAGCAGAGAGTTGGGCTCTGACTGCTAGGGGAGTTGAAATTTGCATACTCAGTGTTACTACAAGTCCTCAATTAAGTGTCCATCCTTGAGAAACTCCTGCATTTCTTGTACCAGGATTCATATTTAAAAATAAGCACAGTAGCATTTCTTGTTAAGAGTCAAAAACAAAAGAACAGAAGTGGAAATGACCCAAAGGTCTTTCAACAACAGATTGGGTAATTGAATTGTGGTATTCATGCAATGGAAATGTGAAGCAAATTATAGCTCTGTGCCATCATATGCATGATCTCAGAAGCATAATGTTCATTTATTCAGCGAATACTTATTGAGTGTATACTTTGTGCCAGGGGGCACCTAATGGAGCTTATATTTTAGTGGGGAGAGAATATAGAGAACAATAGACATATTAAATGGAATGTCAAAATGATGAGTATTGTGGGAAATAAAAGGAAAGCAGGGAATGGGAATCAGGAATTTGTGGGAATGGGGTAGAGTGTGTTTGCGATTTTATTCTATTTTTGTTTTTTACTTAAATTCCAGTTAACAGATAGTGTAATATTGGTTTCAGGAGTAGAGTTTAGTGATTCAGTACTTGCATATAACACCCAGTGCTCATCACAATAAGTGGCCTCCTTAATACCCATCACCCATGTAGCTCCCCCCCACTACCCACCTCCCCTCTAGCAACCCTCAGTTTGTGCTCTACAGTTAAGAGTCTCTTATGGTCTAAGAAAGTACTCCAGTTTCATTCTTTTTCATGTGGCTGTCCA
>NW_025411182.1:0-5186 GCF_002201575.2 Neomonachus schauinslandi | reverse complement strand
ACCTTATAAAAGAAGCAGCTCTTAGCTTCATTGATGTTTTTGTATTTTCTCTTATTAAAAAAAATATTTTATTTTTAAGTAATCTCTACACCCCACATGGGAGTCCAACATGGGGCCACCCAACATGGGGTTCAAACATGCGGCACAAACCTGGGATCAAAAGTTACACATTCCACTGACTTAGCCAGCCAGGTGACCTTTATTTTCTTTTTATTATCTATTGTATTTATTTCCAATCAGATCCTCATTATTTATTTCCTTCAACTAACTTTTTCCTTTGTTTGTTCATATATATATAGGAACATATATATATATATATATATGTATAAATATAGAATAAAGAATTATATATATATATATATATGAAATATATATATATATATACTATATATATCTATATCTATATCTATATCTATATCTATCTATATATATGAAAAGTTTACCTAGACTAGAAAATACATATATATTTGGGGGGGAATTCATTGTTTTTGTTTGTTACAAGCCTGTGTTGCTATTAAATTCCATTAGAACCACTTTTGCTGTATCCCATAGATTTTGGTATGCCATATTTTCTGTTTTAAATTGTCTTTTTTTAAAGTTGTTATTTGTGTTTTTCCATAGAGCTTGTTTGTTCCTCATATAGTTTGTATATTAACCCCTTATTAGTTGATGGTTTGCAAATGTTTTCTTATTCCATAGGTTGCCTTTTATTTTTCTTGGTTGTTTCCATTACTTTGTAGAATCCTTTTAGGTTCACGTAACCTCACTTGTTTATTTTTGGTTTTGTTGCCTGCACTTTGCTGTCATATCAAAAATAGGTCATCAAGACAAATGCCGAAGAGGTATTTCACTATGTTTTCTTCCAAGAGCTTTACAGTTTCAAATCTCACAGTTAATTCTTTAATCCATTTCAATTTAATTTTTATGAGTAATGTGAGCTAAAAGTCTAGTTTCTTTCTTTTACATGTGGATATTCAGTTTTCCAATCACTAATTTTGAAGAGAATATTTTTCCCCATTTGTATATCCTTTTCACCCTTGTAAATGATTGATTTGAAGTATATCTGTGGCTTTATTTCTTGGATCTCTGTTTGGTTTCATTGTCTATGTGTCCATTTTTTAAATCTAGTACTACATTGTTTTGATTGCTACTTCTTTTATAATTGATTTGTAATTCAGACTGTGACTCCTCCAGCTTTGTTTTTGTTCAGAGTGCTTTAGATATTTGGAGTCTTTGTGTTCCCTATGAATTTTAGGATTTTTTTTTCTATTTCTTTGACGAATGCATTGAAATCTTGAAGGAATTGCATGCAATCTGAATATAGCTTTTGGTGGATGAATATTGTAACAAATAATCCTTAACTTAAATATTATATTAATTAATTTTAACAACAAATTCTTACAACCAAACAACATAGGTTCTCTTCATTTATCTCTGTCTTTTTCAAATTCTGTTGATCAATTTCTTATAACTTTTAGTGTGGAGCTCTTTCACCTCCATGACTAAATTTTTCCTAAGTATTTATTCATTAGATATTATTGTAAATGGATTATTTTCTTAATTTCTCTTTCTGATACTTCATCATTAGTGTATTATTGTATATTGATTTTATATCCTGCAAGTTTACTGAATTTGTTTATTAGTTCTAACAATTATTTGATAGAGTCTTCTGTGGTTTTCTGGATACAAGATGATATAATCTGTAAAAAGAAGCAAGTTAGATTATTTATTTCTGATTTGAATATCTTTTATTTTTTCCTTGCTTAACTGTTCTGGCTAGAACTCTCAGTACTATACAGAATAGAAATTTTAAGATGATCATTCTTGTGTTGTTTCTGATCTTAGAGAAACAAAGTTTTCAGCATTTTTAGTATTGATTTATTATGTGATTTTTTTTTCTATAACTAATGTTTGGAGAGTTTTTATCAAGAGAATATGTTGCATTTTATCAAATGTTTTTTCCTGCACCTATTGAGATGATCATATGATTTTTATATCATTTTGTTAAATATATGGTTTATCGTGTTTACTGATTTGTATATGTTGAATCATGTTTATATCCCAGGGATAAATCCCACTTGGTCATTGTGTATGATTCTTTATTTTTTATTTTTATTTATTTATTTTTATTTATTTGAGAGAGAGAGAATGAGAGACAGAGAGCACAAGAGGGAAGAGGGTCAGAGGGAGAAGCGGACCCCTTGAGCAGAGAGCCTGATGCGGGACTCATTCCCGGGACTCCAGGATCATGACCTGAGCCAAAGGCAGTCGCTTAACCAACTGAGCCACCCAGGTGCCCTGTGTATGATTCTTTTTAATGTGCTCTTGAACTGGGTTTGCTAGTATTTAATTGAGGCTTTTTTGCAACTATCTTCATTAGGGATATTTGCCTGTAGTTTTGTTTTTGTGGTGTCATTTTCTGGCCTTGCTTTAACAGTAACACTTCCCTGGTAAGATTGGTAAGATTATTTGCAAGTGTTGCCTACTCTTCTTTGATTACTGTTTCAGTCTTCCTGTTCTTTCTTCATTTAGATTTTTTATTTCTTTATGATTCAATCTTTGTAGATTGGATATTTTTAGGAATTTTTTTTTCTTTTTCTGTTATACAAATTTTTGTAGAGTAACTGTTAATAGAAGTTTCTTATGATTCCTTGTAATTTTGTATTATCTGTTGCTATGTCTCCTCTTTCATTTTTAATTTTGTTTATTTGATTTTTGTCCTTGTGTATCTAACAACAAAAAAAATAATTTTATCTTTTCAAAACCAGCTGTTAGTTTACTGATGGTTTCTATTGCATTTGTGTCCTTGATTGCATTTCTTTCTTTTTTTTTTTTTTAAGATTTTTATTTATTTGACAGAGAGAGACACAGTGAGAGAGGGAACACAAGCAGGGGGAGTGGGAGAGGGAGAAGCAGGCCTCCCGCGGAGCAGGGAGCCCAATGCGGGGCTCGATCCCAGGACCCTGGGATCATGACCTGAGCCAAAGACAGACGCTTAACGATTGAGCCATCCAGGCACCCCGATTGCATTTATTTCTGAGGTAATTTTTATTTCTTCTTTCTTCTGGTAACTTGGGGTGAGTATGTTCTTCTTTTGTTAGTTTTTGAGGTATATAAATTTATTTATTTGAAATATTTATTTTTTTATTGATGTAGGCTTTTAAAAAATATTGTATTTATTTATTTGACAGAGAGAGCACAAGCAGGGGGAGTAGCAGAGGGAGAGGGAGAAAAAGGCTCTCTGCGGAGCAGGGAGCCTGATGTGGGACTTGATCCGAGGACCCTGGGCTCATGGGATCATGACCTGAGCTGAAGACAGAGGTTTAACTGACTGAGCCACCCAGGTGCCCCTTAATGTAGACTTTTCTTGCAAGAAACTATTCTGTTAGAAATCCTTTTGCTGCATTATGTATATCATATTATATATTATATATACATATACATTATATATAATCTCAAATTATATTTTTGACCCATAGGTTGTTCAGGAGTGTGTTTGTATTTTGTATATTTGTAAATATTGCTTCTGCTATTGACTTCATTTTCCCACCTATGGGATCAGAAAATATACTTGATATAGTCAGTTCTTATATGAGTTAAAACTTTTTTTATGTCCTAATATATAATATATCCTACAGAATGTTCCATGTGCATTTGAGAAAAAAAATTGTGTATTGTTCTGATGTTGGACTGACAATTCTTTGTATGTCTGTTAGGTCCATTCTGTCTAAAGCATTGTACAAGTCAGTGGTTCCCTTAATGATTTTCTCCCTGGATGATCCACCCATTGCTGAAAATGGGGTTTAAGTCACCTACTCCTATTGTATTGTGTCAATTTCACTCTTCATATCCACTAATATTGGCTTTCCATGTATATCTGTGTGTTTCTATGTTGTGTACATACACACCTCTTTATTATTAGCTATTAACATTTTTTCTCTTGTGCCAGATTTTGACTTAAAGCATATATTCTCTTATATAAGCATATGTTTTCCTGCTATGTTTTGACCATTACTCGCATGGAAACTCTTCCGTCACCCTTTCAGTTTTACCCGATGTATGTCCTTAGAGATAAAGTTTGTCTCTTATACAGAGCATATTGTTGGATATTGGTATTTTGGTACTTTATCCATTCAGTCACTCTACATTTTTGATTGGAGAATTTACTTATCGGGGCGCCTGGGTGGCTCAGCTGGTTAAGCGTCTGCCTTCGGCTCAGGTCATGATCCCAGGGTCCTGGGATCCAGCCTCACATCGGGCTCCTGGCTCAGCGGGGAGCCTGCTTCTCCCTCTCCCTCTGCCTCTCTCCCTGCTCATGCTCTCTCTCTCCCTCTCTGTATCTCTGTGTGTCAAATGAATAAATAAAATGTTTTTTAAAAATTACTTATTTATTTATGAGAGAGGGCACAAGTAGGGGAAGGACAGAGGGAGAGAGAGAATCTCCTGATGAAGGGCTTGATCTCATGATCCTGAAATCATGACCTGAACTGAAATCAAGAGTTGGACGATTGAATGACTGAACCACCCAGGCACCCCTTGACTGAAGAATTTAATACATTTTTATTTACAGTAATTACTGGCAGTGACAGCCTTACTATTACATTGCAATTTTGGGAATTGTTCTCTGTTTTGTAGTTTGTTCCTGTCTTTTTCTTTTGCTGTCTCCTTTGTGATTTCTTGATGTTTTCTACTTATGCTTAGATTCCGTTTTTCTTTCTCTTTACTATAACTACTGTAGGTTTTAGCATTGTGAATGCTACCAAGTGTACATAAAACATCTTAGAGTTATAAGACTTCATTTTAGATGATAAAATTAAATTCAATAGTATATAAAACCTCTACATTTTTCCTACTCCTCCCCCACATGTTTTATTCTATTGATGCCAGACTTTATGTTCTTTTATATTGTGTATCCATTAACACCTTACTGTAGTTCGGATATTTTTAATAATTTTCTTGAAGGGCCTGTTACCAAGGACATTGCTGGGCTTGGATCCTACCTGGTCCCTGGGTGAAGTCATGTCCTCCAGGATCATAGTCAATAAGAATGAAACTGGGACCAGGTTCTACTCCAAGGTACACAGTTGAGTCCACAGAAAGTGAACTATAACCAGGTTTGTGAATAGAGGACCCTTCCACCAGTTCCTGGAAGGTTCTTGTCAGGTAGGTGGACAGGTCCTAGTTCA
>NW_025411181.1:0-5187 GCF_002201575.2 Neomonachus schauinslandi | reverse complement strand
GGGGGAAAAAAAGAAGAGAAAGGGAGGCAAACCATAAAAGACTCTTACTTATAGAGAAAAAAACTAAGTGTTGCTGTAGTGGAGGTGGATGGGGGGTGGGCTAGATGAATGATGTACTTGTTGTGATGAGCACTGGGTGTTGTATGTAAGTGATGAATCACTAAATTCTACTCCTGAAACCAATCTGTTAACTAACTAGAATTTTAAAACTTCAAACAAACAAACAAAAAACCCCACAAGATGCCATTTCCCACCCACTAGGATGGCTATAATAAAAACAACAGATAATGGCAAACATTGGCAAAAATCAGGAAAAATGAGAACCTTCAAACACTGCTGACGAAAATGTAAAATGGTGCAGCCATGTTGGAAAACAGTGTGGCAGTTCCTCAAAGGGTTAAAAAAAAAAAAGAAAAGGTTAAAGAGAGTTACCATATGACCCAGCAATTCCATTTGTAAGTATATATCCAAGAGAAATGAAAACATGTTCACACAAAAACTTGTACATGTGTGTGTACAATAGCATTATTAACAACAGCCAAAAAGCAAAACAATCTAAAGATCTACCAACTGATAAATGAATAAATAAAATGTGGTATGTCTGTATAGTGGGATATTATTCAGCAATAAAAAGAAATAAAGTACTGACACATGCTACAAAATAGGTATAACTTGAAAATATTATGCTAAATGAAAGAAGGCAGTCACAGAGGACCACATATTGTGTGATTCCATTGATATGAAATGTCCAAAATAGGCAAATTTATAGAGACAGAGAGTAAGTAGTGGTTCCCTAGGGCTAAGGAGAGTAGGGAAGGGGAAACTAGCATAGGTGACAGGTAAAAGGTACAGGGCTTCTTTACAGGGTGACAAAAATGTTCTCAAATTGATTGTGGTACTCTTCAAATTTGCATATTACGTTCATTTTATCTCAATAAAGCTGTTACCAAAAAAAAAAATGTAGCACATATATAAAATTAATAGAAAACATTTCATTGCACAAAGCACTGAGTGACTTATTTCCCAAAATTAAATGATTTTGGAGTCCCAAAACTAATTAAAAATTACCTTCTGTTTTAGCATATTAATCTGACTATCCATTTCAATTTGATTGGTTTTTGAATTTCCAGGGAAAGTAAGCTCTCCACCTTCATATTCACTTACCTTTCTCCTTGACACATTTAAGAGTTTTTGAAATCTGCAGAAGGTATAGAATGAGTAAGTCAGGTTCTTTAAGAGTAAATATTTAATAATTGTTTAAATAGACAATATGTTCTATCATATAAACAAATCTATAAATTATGATCTCTCATTTGTCCCAATCTCACATTGTTTAAGAAGATACTAACTTATAATCTCAGGTAAAAAATATGAAGAAAATTTTTATGACACAACTGGCAGAATTAATACTGTAACTAAATTAAGAGTTCTTATACATAAGTTATTAATATTTATTTTCAGTATGTTAATATAATAATCTATTATTAAATAGTGACTATAAACCAGAGACCAGTATCCAAGGTGAAGAAGAAAAGCATACTTATCCATGAATGTTTTAAAAAGACACAAAAATACATTTTGGTACCCACTGTGGTACCCACAGTCTACAAGAAGAAAAGAAAATACATCCAAAAAACATCAAAGGAGATCACTCAAAAAAAAAACAAGAAAGAAAAATCTTTAAAGTCTGAGTTGAGCGGAAAAATGAAGAGACAAAGCTTTAGAAGAAAGGAAATCAGCAAAGAGATAATGTGTGATGGTCTATGAGACTGTTTCAGGAAAGAAGTTACATATCTTGGCTAGGACACTATTAACAAAGTGAAAGGGTTGCAAAACAATGCAGAGAAAGACAGTTAAATGAGAGAATATCAGAGAACATATGTAAGTACTCAGCAAAAAAACAGAAAGGGAGCCCTGTGGGAGCTACAGACATTGGAAAAAACTCCTTTTTTTTTTTTTTAATCTGAGTGGTAAAAGCATGATTGCTAATTTTATTCTTCTTTAAGTCAGACATATATTTTCCTCTGTATATTTTATAATTAAAAAATGCAGAAAGAAAATATAAGCAAGTTGAATCAAAAAAGATGGTGGAGGAGTAGGAGAGCTTAGTTTTGTCTGGTCCGGAACTCACTCGATAGCTATAAAATGATTTTGAACCTGTGAACTCAACCGGAGATCTAAGAAAAGAATTGCCGCAATTCTACAAATAGAAAAGTGACCACGTTTGGGGAGGGTATGTGTTGTGGTGACCGCTGTGTATTATGTAAGACTGATGAATCACAGATCTGTACCCCTGAAACAAATAATACACTGTATGTTAGTAATAAAAAAAAAAAGAAAAGCAACCACTTTCTGCAAGTCTTTTTTAACTTTCATTTTTACAATTACATTCTATCCTTTCATTGTATTTAATTTTATTTTGTATATATATATATATAAGTTTTTCTTTCTTTACAATTTGGGATGTAGTTTTCTAACAAACAGACCCAAATACACACATGATCCAGTGTATTTCTCTGTTCTGTTCATCTGATTATATTCTTTTTTCTTTTCTTTTCTTTTTTTTTTTGGTTCTGGGTCTCCTCTAATTTGTTTAGTGTATATTTCACTGGGGTTGTTGTTGCTCTTTTAGTATTTTGTTCGCTCATTCATCTATTTTCTGGACAGAATGACAAGATGGAAAAACTCAGCTCAAATAAGAGAACTAGAGGCAGTAAAGACTGCCAAGGACCTAATCAGTATGGATATAAGAGGTCAGAACTAGAGTTCAAAATGACGATGATAAAGATACTAGCTGGGCTTGAAAAAAGTATAGAAAACACTAGAGAATCCCTTTCTGAAGAAATAAAAGAACTAAAATCTAATCAAGTCGATATCAAAAAGGCTATTAATGAGATGCAATCAAATATAGAGGCTCTAAAAAAATGGAGGCTCTAACTGAGAGGATAAATGAGGCAGAAAGGAGAAGTAGTGATATACAAGACAAAATGATGGAGAATAAAGAAGCTGGGGAAAAAGAGAGATAAACGACTGGATCACGAGGTGAGATTTCAAGAGATAAGTGATACCATAAAGCGGAACAATAGTAGAATAATTGGGATCCCAGAAGAAGAGGAAGGGGGGGGTGGCAGAAGGTATATTTGAGAGATTATAGCAGAGAACCTCCCTAATCTGGGGAATGAAAGAGACAATCAAATCCAGGAGGCACAGAAAACCCCCTTCAACATCAATAAAAACAGGTCAACATCTCGACATATAGTAGTGAAGCCTGCAAATTTCAGAGACAAAGAGAAAATCCTGAAAGCAGCTCAGCACAAGAGGTCCTTAACCGACAAGGGTAGAAACATTAGACTGGCAGCTGACCTAACCACAGAGACCTGGCAGACCAGAAAGGACTGGCATGATATATTCAGGGTGCTAAACGAGAAAAATATGCAGCCAAGAATACTGTATTTATCCAGCAAGGCTGTCATTCAAACTTGAAGGAGAGATAAAGAGTTTCCAGGACAAACAGAAACTAAAACATTTGTGATCACCAAACCAGCCCTACAAGAAATATTAAAGGGGATCCTTTACGCAAAGAGAGAGCCCCAAAGTAACACAGACCAGAAAGGAACAGAGACAATATACAGAAACAGTGATGTTACTGGTAGTACAATGGCACTAAATTCATATCTATCAACAGTTACCCTGAATGTAAATGGGCCAAATGCCCCAATCAAAAGATGCAGGGTATCAGATTGGATAAAAAAGCAAGACCCATCGATATGCTGTCTGCAAGAGACTCATTTTAGACCCAAGGACACCTCCAGATTGAAAGTGAGGGAGTGGAAAACCATTTATCATGCTAATGGACATCAAAAGAAAGCTGGGGTAGCAATCCTTGTATCAGACAAATTAGATTTTAGACCAAAGACTGTAATAAGAGATGAGGAAGGACACTATCATAATGACTTAAAGGGGTCTATCCAACAAGAAGATCTAACAATTGTAAATATTTGTGCCCCTAACATGGGAGCAGCCAATGACATAAACCAATTAATAACAAAATTAAAGAAACACATTGATGATGATACAATAATAACAGTGAATGACACACTGGACTGTGGGAAATAGAACGCCACAACAACCACTGGTGCATGTTTGTTCAGACTCCAAGATCTCTGAGAAAACTCGATTTGCTGGGTTAAAAATAAGGCAAAATTATCAGAGTGAAATGCCCTTGGGACGTGTGTGGTCTGTTCTAAAGTACGTAGCAGAAGATGTTTTGTGGATAGGAAGCCACCTGTAAACAGTACACTGTGCACTCCCCTCTTGGTTCCCTGGCCCTGTAAATAGCACACTGTGCACTCCCCTCTTTGTTCCCTTGTCCTGCTTTAAAGATTCTTATCATACACGTGGGACTAATCCTATGTACATGGAAGAGTGTGCCTTACTAAGCCCATGCTGTAAATCATTATAGATCTATATCCCTGTAGAAGGTATATAAGATTATGGAAAATAAACCTCGGGACCTTGGGCTGATTGCTCGGGGTCCCCTGTGCCTCGCAAAACTGTCATCTCTTTTCCTCAGTTCCTTCACCGCCCCAGGTCCATGACTCTCTGAGGTCGACACTGGACCAGATGGACTTCACAGATAGATTCAGAGCATTCCAACCTAAAGCCACAGAATACACATTCTTCTCAAGCGCACATGGAACTTTCTCCAGAAGACATCACATACTGGGTCACAAATCAGGTCTCAACCGGTACCAAAAGTATGGGATCATTCCCTGCAGAGTTTCAGACCACAACGCCTTGAAACTTGAACTCAATCACAAGAGGAAATTCGGAAAGAACTCAAATACATGGAAAGCAAGAGAATCCTATTAAAGAATGAATGGGTCAACCAGGAAATTAAAGAAGAATTAAAAGAATTCATGGGAACAAAGGAAAATGAAAACACAACTGTTCAAAACCTTTGGGATGCAGCAAAGGCAGTCCGGGGAGGGAAGTATAGAGCAACAACAGCCTTTCTCAAGAAACAAGAAAGGTCCTAAATACACAACCTAACCTTACACCTAAAGGAGCTGGAGAAAGAACAGCAAATAAAGCCGAAACCCAGCAGGAGAAGAGAATTAATAACGATCAGAGCAGAAATCAATGAAATAGAAACCAAAAGAACAGTAGAACACAGCAACGAAACTA
>NW_025411180.1:0-5187 GCF_002201575.2 Neomonachus schauinslandi | reverse complement strand
TAGCAGGTAACTTCCTTTTGCAACTCAGCAGATATTAAAAGCATTCTGAAACTTGCATAAGACATGACATCAAACCGAACACTTTAAATATACTTCCTTAAACAATCAGTACACTGTAGACCTAAACTCATTTTTTCCAATGCTTGCATGTTACATTGTCTTATAGGGGTGACAACTTACTTCCTTATTGACGGCTATTTAGACTATCTCCAACTTTTTGATATGAGAATGCTATAATAAATATCCTTAACATATCTGTCGTATTTTATATATACAATAATGTACAATAAATGTCCTTAGAATGTGTTCGTGTGTGTGTGTGTGTGTGTGTTTACACAAGTCATGTTTTCCTATAGGATCTAGTCCTGGCAATGAAGCATTGGAATAAAGGGACAGCATATGGGGCGCCTGGGTGGCTCAGTCATTAAGCGTCTGCCTTCGGCTCAGGTTATGATCCCTGGGTGCCAGGATCGAGCCCCGCATTGGGCTCCCTGCTCCACAGGAAGCCTGCTTCTCCCTCTCCCATTCCCCCTGCTTGTGTTCCCTCTCTCGCTGTGTCTCTCTCTGTCAAGTAAAGAAATAAAATCTTTTAAAAAAAATAAAAAATAAATTTAAAAAAGGGACAGCATATTTAAAATTTTTGAAACACACTGCTAAATCACCCTTCAGAAAGGATTTACCACTTTCATCTAACAACAGTGTATAGGAATGCCTTTTTCCTCCCATTTGCTAACTTTGGTTATTATTTTTTTAATAAAATATTTATCACTATGACTGTAAGAAATGGTATCTCGTTATTTGCATTTTTCTGATTCGTACCCAGGATGGACTAGCCTTACTAAAAATATAAAATTTGTGAATCATGAATGTTAGCTCCAACTAGAATTGGTTTTATAGGAAAATAATAATTACCTACTATTTAAATATGGCCATAGGCTTACCCATCAGAATCTTCCTTTTTCCCAACAGGAAAGAGGTGGTTTTCAGTTTTTCCACTCTCTCTTTGTTGAATTAGTCCAGCAGCAGCAGCAGCAGCGACAGCATACACGTTTTCTAATACTGCCGTCTCATTACTTTGGTGTCTCTTCTTTTCTTCATTAATCTTTAATGGAAATTTGATACTAAGGATAATTGTTATTACATTATTCATTAAAAAGAACTTTTTTTCATTAATTATAAATTTCTTAAAGGTTTTATTTATTTATTTATCAGAGAGAGAGCACAAGCAGGGGGAGGGAGGTACAGACAGAGGGAGAAGCAGGCTCCCCGCTGAGCAGGGAGCCTGATGCGGGACCCGATCCCAGGACCCTGGGATCAGACCTGAGCCGAAGGCAGACTCTTAAGGACTGAGCCACCCAGTCATCCCAGAACTTTTTTTCATTAATTATATCATTTGACTCTTATTTTGTCGCAATTTTTATCGATAAAAATATTTTGTGTTTAACTTTATCATTATAAATAATGGCAATTTTTATAAGTTCTGCTTCATTTCCATTTGAATAAAAACAGCAGAATTGGGATGCGTGGGTGGCTCAGTTGGTTAAACGTCTGCCTTCGGCTCGGGTCCCATCCAGGGTCCTGGGATCGAGGCCCGCATCAGGCTCCTTGCTCAGCGGGAAGCCTGCTTCTCCCTCTGCCTGCCGCTCCTCCTGCTTGTGCTCTGTCTCTCTCTCTCTCTCGCTCTCTCTGACAAATAAATAAAATCTTTAAAAAATCATTAATTAAAACAGCAGAATTTTCCAAAATTTGAAAAAGGGCTTTCTTAATTTTGTATTCATATCCACGCTTTGCTACCTAACATTCACACCCCACCCCATCTGACCAGCAAATACAAAGAAATAAAAAGACAAAGACACAAAATTTGTCCTCGTCTGTCGTTACCACCTGGATTTTGCAAAAACAGCCAGATTTAAAGGATGTGACATTGTGGTGCTCCAGGAACAAAGAGTTTTCCTCTTCCTGCACTGAGCTATTTTTTCCTCAACTGCCTTTTATAATTCTTTTTTCATTTGGATCCTAGGGTTATCAAAAAAGTGGCAGTGTTTGTTAAAATATATGAACCAAAGTTCACCACAACACAAAAAGAACAGAGTGAAACTGATGTTAGTGTAGAATTTGGGGAAATGAGTAATGCTCCCCAAATTCCACATTCATGGTTATCATAAACTTTTATAGCTAGAGGGTATAAAAGTAATTTTCAACTTTAATCCCATTTTCCACTGATCAATGGGAGTGAAACCAAAAAAAGTTAAATGATTTGTCCAAAGTTCCTAAAGTGGCATTACCTAGCATCTTATGGCACCAAATGAGATGATATAATTCTTTAATGCTGAATCAGCTAAGTTATCAAACAAATTCATTAAATTAATCAGATACATTAAAAGTATGACACTGGTACAGTAATTTAATATCTTAATGGGGACAAGGTGCTTAGCTACTTTTTCTTTTGAAGGAGGATATCTCTAGATTTTTGTCTATTTTTAAAACACAATTCACCTCAAAAGTCCCTTTTCTCCCTTCGAGTTAAATACTGAAGGTTTCTGAAGGTTTATGCTACCTACATTATAAAAACCATATATGTCAAAATGTACCATACTTTTTTAAACATAATATGAAGGTTTGACTCAACAGAAACATGAGAGAATGGTGACAAAAAAAAAAAAAAAGTGGAGGGGGGCGCCTGGGTGGCTCAGTCAGTTGGGCCTCTGACTCTTGATGTTTACTTAGCTCATGATCTCAGGGTTGTGGGATTGAGCCCCACATCAGGCTCCATGCTCAGTGGGGAGTCTACTTCTCTCCCTCTCTCTCTCTCCCTCTCTCTCTCCCTTTGTCTCTCCCCTTGCTCATGCTAAGTAAATAAATAAATCTTAAAAAAAGAGTCTGTTTAAAAAACAGGTGGAGGAAAAAAGTGATAATACAAATATTTGTTATTAAAAATATCTCAAAGTGGTCCTGCTGGAATTCTAAGTTCCAAGAGTGAGTACAAAGCAGAAAAGATTGCACATACTGAAACAATAAGTAGGTTTAGCTGAAATACTTGTTTGTATCCTTTCTCATAGTCATTGCTTCTTTCCCATTTTATTGTTTATGGAAATGGAATTTATTTAAGCCAATAGATAAAAATAAAAACCCTAGAGATGGGGCACCTGGATGGCTCAGCGTTAAGCGTCTGCCTTCAGCTCAGGTCATGATCCCAGGGGCCTGGGATGGAGCCCCATGTCAGGCTCCCTGCTCAGCAGAGAGTCTGCTTCTCCCTTTCTCTCTCCCTCTGCCTCTCTCCCGGCTCATGCTCGTGCACACACATGTGCTCTCTCTCAAATAAATAAATGAATAAATCTTAAAAAACAAAACAAAACACTAGAGATTATTATATATCTTTTTTAAAGATTTATTTATTTTAGAGAGAGAGAGAGGATGAGCAGGAAGGGCAGAGGGAGACGGAGAGAGAAACTAAAGCACACTCCATGCTGAGCACAGAGCCCAACGCGGGGCTCACTCTCATGAACCTGAGATCACAACCCAAGCCAAAACCAAGAGTCGGATGCTCAACTGTGCCACCCAGATGTGCCAAGATAATTGCATTTTTTTAAGTTTTTTTTTTTTTAAGATTTTATTTATTTATTTGACAGAGAGAGACACAGCGAGAGAGGGAACACAAGCAGGGGGAGTGGGAGAGGGAGAAGCAGGCTTCCCGCTGAGCAGTGAGCCTGATGCGGGGCTCGATCTTAGGACCCCGGGATCATGACCTGATCCGAAGGCAGATGCTTAGCGACTGAGCCACCCAGGTGCCCCGATAATTGCATTTTTTAAGGAATTTTCTTTACGGTTACTCTGGTTCATGAGGTCTCAGGGTGCATAGTTAAATTAGTTTCCCAGTTCATATGCCATTTGGGAGACTTACAGAGAAACTTAAGGAAAACAAATCATAAGAATGTTTTCCTGCACTCCTATCATTTAGATAGCAGAAATAATCTATTTCCGAACACAATTACGTATTTAGACAACCCCATTTTATATACGAACTTTATTCCTAACTGGAAAATCAAAATGACTCAGATAATTGATAAAGAGAAAAAACAAAAGAGCAGCAGCAAAGTGAACCTCTACCTCTTTTTGAAGTTGAACTTTCTTTTTTTCCAATTCCCAGATGTCTATCTGTAACATGCCTATCTCATTCTTAAACTTTTGAACATCTTCCTGTAATTCTTCTTTTAGACATACTTCTGATGTTCTGTAACTATATGGTGGAGAAGAACTCACATTTTCTAATTTGGGTTCCATACTTCTATAGTTATTAGTACTGTTATTAACTGCACAGAATGGCTTCTGGAACAAGACTTTTGTTTTCTTGTACATGTTTGTAACGGCAGAACTATGGTACCTTTTTATTTGAGCCATTTGTCTCATCTCATTGGAGTGGGAAAACCTTTTGTCAAAATGGCTTTCTGAATCACTAGACTGAGGTATACGTCCAATGTCTAATTTAGAATTAGTACTATTTTGCTTCATACTTTTTGCCATTTGCACGTCAAACTCTTGGTCTTCTTTCACTTCAAATGTAGCGAGTGGGTTCCTTACTTCTTTAGTTTCTGTATCACTTTTAAAACTCTTATTTTTGTTAAAAACATGCTCAGTGTCTGGTTTGTTATCATTTTCACAGTCTGATTTATTTTCACTTAAAGAAAAATCAGAAGATGCCTGGCAAGCATATTTGAGACGAGACTTTTTTTGTTCAGGAAATGCCTGAACTACTAGAGGGACAGGCACTGCAAATATATCCTTTTTCTCACAATCAAGTCTATCATTTGTCAAGTTAGAAGGTATTTCCATTAAGTTTGCTCCTTCTTTAAAGTTACCACGTAGTGACTCTTCCTTAGGATAAGGAGCAATTTTGTGTTTTTCACAAGTTTCACCAAACGTCCGCTTTAACTCACTGGTGATGTGTTTTAGATTATTTTTCCACACTAATTTGCATTGTTTGATCGAGATTTCCTCACGCTTTTGCACAGAAGGATGTTCTGAATATACAGATATATTATCCTTACTATCACATTTCTTATTCATTTCTGGTTCTCGAGACTTTTTTTGCAGATGCAAAAGTGGAACGTTAATTTGCTGGGTTTGATTTTCACGTGTCTTTTCTGCCAGGATACATGTTTGTGAAATACCTTTATCCTTAAGTAATCA
>NW_025411179.1:0-5188 GCF_002201575.2 Neomonachus schauinslandi | reverse complement strand
GTGGTCCCCCATATGTTTGGGTAGAACTACGAGGGCCAGCTGCCACCTGATAAGGGTTATGCAGGGTGAGTGGACCTACACTGTCTCACTTCTACATCCCCCTCTGTTTTGCTGCCCAAATCTAAATAAATACTTTCACTTAGAGATAACTGCTTTTACTAAGAGATCATCTTTACCTATAGAAATGTATTTTGAAAACTTATTTTACACAGCAGTTTTGTATCCATTGAAACTAACCTTTTATCAATAAAGCACTATTGTTTGGCTATTAAAAAAAAAAGAAAACATTTAGATGAGGAACAAAATGATTAAGAACTTTTAATTAAAAAAAAGGAAAAGAAACTGATTAATGTTATGTTCTTAGTGATCATATAAATTCATCCAAGTATCACAGAAGTACCACCCCACAGCAGTCTGACATAGCTCAAGTAGGAGGATGTCATCTCAACAAGAATCATGCTTGTCGATTCTAAGAGATGTGAACCTCAAAATTCCAAGGACAGCCCACTAAGCCTCTGAGAGAGATGCATTGGTAAAAGTGCCTAATTGGAAGGATCTGAAATGATTCAGTGCCTTAAGCAGGCTGCAAACACAGGCCATTTCTATAGAGACAAGAAGGCTCACAGAAGGTGGAGCTCGGACCCTAGAGAACGGTGTATTACAGGACCAAGCCAAGGCAGTAGGGCTGGGCACCAAGGAAGGGACACTCCGCCCCAACAACATGGGTCTGGCTGGGCGTCATGATTGCCACGGACCACGGATATACTCCCGCGCAGGAGCGGCCGTGGTCACGGTAAGTTGGGTGTGTGCTGCATGAGCAAATGAGTTTGTTAGGTCGCAGGTTTCTGGATCAAGAGTAGCTGTGGCCGAAGATCCTCTTCCACACTGGAGCTTGATAGAGATAATAAGATCACGGACTTCCAGCCTGATCCTGTGACTGGATGAGAATTTAGTGTCCTCGCTGGGGGTCGGCATGTTTTGCATGTGGGGGAGACATTCCTTTGTAGCCTGAGGAAGCCCATGGTAGGTTCTCGAAGTCGTGCTTCTGGCATCCATGCTGGTGGGCAGTCCCTGCCAACACTGAGTCTGAACCCGCCATGCCATTTGCTTTGTCCCCTGGAGCATCAGAAAGAAGTGATAAAAGCAGAGGAGCATAAATATTTGCAAACTAGGACCTGCCGTCTTGACATGTAGTCCTCCCAGGAAGAAGTGCAGACTGTCCTGCTGGTGACGCCACGAGAAGGAGAGCAGAGGTGCCTCAGCCAGAAGCCCCTCCAACCACTGGGCATCTGAGAGGGGCCACCGCGGGGCCCCCGGTGTCTCAGCTGAGCCCTGGGAGAGTGGCCAGTGGGAGTGACCATGGGCGAAACCACCAGGGACCTGCTCCACTGAGCGAGGCCAAGCAGAGTCACGAGTCACAGTCTTGAGTCTGATAGGCAGCAATGTTTAATGAAGATAGATACTCAACCTGACCCAAGAACCTGGATTTATGAAGGCTAACCTTCATAAAGCCTATGTCTGAGGCTCTCCCTTAGGCTTCGATTCAGGTTCATAACCTTCAAGCTACTTGCTTGTCAGAGTATAGACAAGGGTCCTTTCTGTACAGTCAGAGAATAATAGATACTCTTCATGCAAATTCCACATCCTCGATACTACTGGGCCTCCTTCCGAGGAAGCTGCCTATGGTGGAGGTGACTTGCTGGGCCTCCATTCCTGCCTCACAACTGCATTTTGTAGAAGAAAGATGTCCTCCAGAGCCCCTGTGAATCTTACCAAGTTTTCCCAGAGCTGACACCTGTAAAAAACAAACACACACACACACACACACAAAATGGAATGAATTGATCCTGAACCCTGTTTTATTCCAGCAGGAACCTATTTTCAGCCTTGGATGCATAATCTAATTGAAAATTAAAAATGTACAATTTGTAATTAAATTTTGCTTTTTTGCTTAACAGTTATGATGTATGTTACTTTTTGGAATTATTTGTATAAATGCAAATGATAGAAATAATTTACAATAATCATTACAAATGCTTATAATGACTAAAGCTAGAAGAAATATTTAACACTTAGAATCTTATGATTCAGGAAATTTAACAAGTTAATTTCTCTCTCTCAACACACACACACATACACAAAAAAGTACATATCAGAGCAGTATACATGTGTGAGCAATAAATACTCTCAAGCATAAAAATTTTTTACAGTAGGAGAAAATTCTATAAGCTATGGAATAGAAGCTCAAGGTGAAAAAGTATGTTTCCAACAGTTAAATAAGAGATTATTCATGTTATCAAATTCATTTTGCTTTTAAATTCCACTGGTTATGTATAAAAGAGATACAATGTCTTACTTTCTTAATGTCAATAATTACAGTAATATACCAGAATTTGTATTAGTGTGTTATTCTCTTGAAACTAAACTTTGGCAAACAAATTTTTTATGCATTAAGTAAAAAATGTGTGAGAAGAGGGTATCCTGTGATTTCCAAAATTATTTTGCGGAGTCAATAAACAAGGGATTTTGAAGACTACTGCTCTATATTTCACCAAGGTTAATTTTCTGTGGGTCGATCATAGTGAAATTTCCTATAATAATGTAAAATATAATGAGACAAAGAATAGTAAACTCCTAGAAATGTGTGAAAATAGAAGGCTAGGACTAACTAGGATAATCAGTTTCTTTTGAATATTAGAGGGGGCTCAGAATTATTTTGGGGTGGATGATGAACTGTGTCTGAGGCTCTCCCTTAGGCTTCGATTCAGGTTCATAACCTTCAAGCTACTTGCTTGTCAGAGTATAGACAAGGGTCCTTTCTGTACAGTCAGAGAATAATCAAACAGCTATGCATTCGAGCAGAGTTCAGCTAGCTGGGTTGGAGCATAACCTCAAACTTGCTGCCGTCCATTGCTTTATACATAAGACAACGTGAGGGAAGTGATGTTTGTGGAGGACTGTGGCAGACATGGTCACGCGTGGTGCTAAGATCTGACTCTGTGCTGTGATGCGTCAGCCTTCATAAATCCAAGTTCTTGGGTCAGGTTGAGGACATGGCTCCTTTCATTACGGAGGACCCAGGGAAGAGATTTCTTGTCAGCTGTGCATTTATTGATTAAACTACTGGTCTAACTCATATAATTAACCACGTTTCTCACTTTCTGTTGTTGCCTGTTAGAAAATTTATACCTAAATTTCTGCATCTCCCTTGCAAATCAGCAGAAAGTATGCTGAGTATGAATCTCATTGCTGGTTTTCTGTCATTTTTTTCTTGGTCCAGACTTCCTTGCTTATTGGCTTTGAGCTTCCAAAGTTCATCTTGTTGTATTGCATGGAGCTCCGTAAGTCACCTTAAATTATACTTAACACAAGGAGTGGCAAAAATAAGTAAACAAAATAGTTACTAGGAGGCAGCAAAGAAGGAGTTCATCATTACTATGTGAGCTAAATAGATGGATTTAACGTGAGGTTCGTGAGGCTCCAGGTCCAAGGACCCTCGCTTGCCTGGGGTCCCCTTCCAGGGCTCTAGACCTAATTTTGTATTTGTGATTTCATATTCTTTTTGTCTTAAAGATGACCCACCCTCCAAATTGCATAAGCCCCAGGCTCCACGAAATATGCCTCTGCACCTGGTCGTGCGGCATGACTTTCAGTAATAGCAGGAATGACAGCACAGGTAGGATCAGAGCTCCAGTGCCTGGTGGGCAGCTCAGGCTCTGTCTTTGATAGGCACTTACCCAGGGTCCGCTCAGCCCCCGAGTGCTGGGGTCGGCCTACATGTAGAGTCTCTGAACAGTAGAACCAGACCATGCTCTGCCGGCCTTCCTATACTCCCCTCCCTTCATTTGACAGAGAAAGGAACTCGGTTGGGCGCTTAATTAATTTTTTTAATTTTTTTTTAATTTTTTAATTTTTTTAATTTTTTTTTAATTTTTTTTAATTTTTTTAATTTTTTTAAATTTTTTAATTATTTAATTTAAATAATATTAATTATTTTATTTTTTATTTTTTATTTTTTTATTCTTATCTTAATCCCCATACATTACATCATTAGTTTTAGATGAAGTGTTCCATGATTCATTGTTTGTGCATAACACCCAGTGCTCCATGCAGAATGTGCCCTCCTCAACCCATCCTCCTACCCCCCTCTCCTCTAGAACCCTGTTTGTTTTTCAGAGTCCATCGTCTCTCATGGTTCGTCTACCCCTCCGGTTTCCCCCGCTTCATTCTTCCCCTCCCGCTACCTTCTTCTTTTTTTTTTTTTTTTAACATGTATTGCATTATTTGTTTCAGAGGTACAGATCTGAGATTCAACAGTCTTGCACAATTCACAGCGCTTACCAGAGCACATACCCTCCCCAGTGTCTATCACCCAGTCACCCCATCCCTCCCACCCCACCCCCACTCCAGCAACCCTCAGTTTATTTCCTGCAATTAAGAATTCCTCATATCAGTGAGATCATATGATACATGTCTTTCTCTGTTTGACTTATTTCACTCAACATAATACTCTCCAGTTCCATCCACATCGTTGCAAATGGCAAGATCTCATTCCTTTTGATGGCTGCATAATATTCCATTGTATATATATACCACCTCTTCTTTATCCATTCATCTGTCGATGGACATCTTGGCTCTTTCCACAGTTTGGCTATGGTGGACATTGCTGCTATAAACATCGGGGTGCACGTACCCCTTCGAATCCCTACTTTTGTATCTTTGGGGTAAATACCCAGTAGTGCAATTGCTAGATCATATGGTAGCTCTATTTTCAACTTTTTGAGGAACCTCCATACCGTTTTCCAGAGCATCTGCACCAGCTTGCATAACCACCAACAGTGTAGGAGGGTTCCCCTTTCTCCGCATCCCTGGCAAAATCTGTCATTTCCTGACTTGTTAATTTTAGCCATTCTGACTGGTGTGAGGTGGTATCTCACTGAGGTTTTGATTTGGATTTCCCTGATGCCAAGCGATATTGAGCACTTTTTCATGTATCTGTTGGCCTTTTGGATGTCTTCTTTGGAAAAATGTCTGTTCATGTCTTCTGCCCATTTCTTGATCGGATTCTTTGTTCTTTGGGTGTTGAGTTTGATGAGGAGTTCTTTATAGATTTTGGATACTAGCCCTTTATCTGATATGTCATTTGCAAATATCTTCTCCCATTCTGTCGGTTGTCTTTTGGTTTTGT
>NW_025411178.1:0-5188 GCF_002201575.2 Neomonachus schauinslandi | reverse complement strand
CCTTGATCCCTATACTCTGAAGAGTTTTGATCAAGAAAGGATGCTGTACTTTGTCAAATGCTTTTTCTGCATCTATTGAGAGGATCATATGATTCTTGTGCTTTCTTTTGTTAATGTATTGTATCACATTGATTGATTTGCGGATGTTGAACCAACCTTGCAGCCCAGGGATAAATCCCACTTGGTCGTGGTGAATAATCTTTTTAATGTACTGTTGGATCCTATTGGCTAGTATTTTGGTGAGAATTTTTGCATCCATGTTCATCAGGGATATTGGTCTGTAATTCTCCTTTTTGATGGGGTCTTTGTCTGGTTTTGGGATCAAGGTAATGCGGCCTAATTAAATGAGTTTGGACGTTTTCCTTCCATTACTATGTTTTGGAACAGTTTCAGAAGAATAGGTATTAATTCTTCTTGAAATGTTTGGTAGAATTCCCCTGGGAAGCCATCTGGCCATGGGCTTTTGTTTGTTGGGAGATTTTTGATGACTGCTTCAACTTCCTTAGTGGTTATAGGTCTGTTCAGGTTTTCCATTTCATCCTGGTTCAGTTTTGGTAGTTGATACATCTCTAGGAATGCCTCCATTTCTTCCAGGTTATCTAATTTGCTGGCATAGAGTTGCTCATAATATGTTCTTAGAATTGTTTGTATTTCTTTGGTGTTGGTTGTGATCTCTCCTCTTTCATTCATGATTTTGTTGATTTGGGTCATTTCTCTTCTCTTTTTGTTAAGTCTGGCCAAGGGTTTATCAATCTTGTTAATTCTTTCAAAGAACCAGCTCCTAGTTTCATTGATCTGTTCTACTGTTCTTTGAGTTTCTATTTCATTGATTTCTGCTCTGATCTTTATTATTTCTCTTCTCCTGCTCGGTTTAGGCTTTATTTGCTGTTCTTTCTCCAGCTCCTTTAGGTGTAGGGTTAGGTGTGTACTTGAGACCTTTCTGGCTTCTTGAGAAAGGCTTGTATTGCTCTATACTTTCCTCTTAGGACAGCCTTTGCTGCATCCCAAAGATTTTGAATAGTTGTGTTTTCATTTTCATTGGTTTCCATGTATTTTTTTAATTCTTCTTTACTTTCCTGGTTGACCCATTCATTCTTCAGTAGGATGCTCTTTAGCCTCCATGTATTTGAGTTCTTTCTGACTTACCTCTTGTGATTGAGTTCTAGTTTCAAAGCATTGTGGTCTGAAAATAGGCAGGGAATGATCCCAACCTTCTGGTACCGGTTGAGACCTGATTTATGACCTAGGATGTGATCTATTCTGGAGAATGTTCCATGGGCACTAGAGAAGAATGTGTATTCTGTTGCTTTGGGGTGGAATGTTCTGAATAGGTCTGTGAAGTCCATTTAGTCCAGTGTGTCATTTAAGTTCTTTATTTCCTTGTTGATCTTTTGCTTAGACGATCTGTCCATTTCAGTGAGGGGGGTGTTAAAGTCCCCCACTATTATTGTATTGTTGTCGATGTGTTTCTTTGCTTTTGTTATTAATTGGCTTATATAATTGGCTGCTCCCATGTTAGGGGCATAGATATTTACAATTGTTAGATCTTCTTGTTGGATAGATCCTTTAAGTAAGATATAGTGTCCTTCCTCATCTCTTATTACAGTCTTTGGTTTAAAATCTAATTTGTCTGATATAAGGATTGCCACCCCAGCTTTCTTTTGGTGTCCATTAGCATGGTAAATGGTTTTCCACCCCCTCACTTTCAATCTGGGGGTGTCTTTGGTTCTAACATGAGTCTCTTGCAGACAGCATATCGATGGGTCTTGTTTTTTTATCCAATCTGATAGCCTGCGTCTTTTGATTGGGGCATTGAGCCCATTTACATTCAGGGTAACTATTGAAAGATAGGAATTTAGTGCCATTGTATTGCCTGTAAGGTGACTGTTACCGTATATTGTCTGTGTTCTTTTCTGGTCTATGTTGCTTTTAGGCTCTCTCTTTGCTTAGATGACCCCTTTCAATATTTCTTCTAGGGCTGGTTTTGTGTTTGCAAATTCCTTTAGTTTTTGTTTGTCCTGGAAGCTTTTTATCTCTCCTTCAATTTTCAAAGACAGCCTAGCTGGGTATAGTATTCTTGGCTGCATATTTTTCTCATTTAATGCTCTGAAGATATCCTGCCAGTCCTTTCTGGCCTGCCAGGTCTCTGTGGATAGGTCTGTTGCCAATCTAATGTTTCTACCCTTGTAGTTTCCATATCTCTTCTCCCGAGCTGCTTTCAGGATTTTCTCTTTGTCTATGAGACTCGTAAGTTTTACTATTAGATGTTGGGGTGTTGACCTATTTTTATTGATTTTGAGAGGGTTTCTCTGTGCTTCCTGGATTTTCATGCCTGTTTCCTTCCCCAAATTAGGGAAGTTCTCTGCTGTAATTTGCTCCATTATACCTTCTGCTCCCCTCTCTCTTTCTTCTTCTTCTGGGATCCCAATTATTCTAATGTTGTTTCGTCTTATGGTATCGCTTATCTCTCGAATTCTGCCCTCATGATCCAGTAGTTGTTTATCTTTTTCTCAGGTTCTTTATTTTCCATCATTTCATCTTCTATATTACTGATTCTCTCTTCTGCCTCATTTATTCTAGCAGTTAGAGCCCCCATTTCTGATTGCACCTCATTAATAGCCTTTTTGATCTCTACTTGGTTGGATTTTAGTTCTTTGACTTCTCCAGAAAGGGTTTCTCTAATAACTTCCATATTTTTTTCAAGCCCAGCTAGTATCTTTAAAATGATGATTCTGAACTCTAGATCTGACATCGTACTAATGTCCGTATTGAGTAGGTCCCTGGCAGTCGGTACTACCTCTTGTTCTTTTTGTTGAGGTGATTTTTTCCGTCTTGTCATTTTGTGCAGAGGAGAATAGATTAATGAGAGAACAAAATGCTAGCAGAGTAACAACGTCCCCAGAAAATATACTCTAAACAAATCAGAAAAGACCTGAAGCAGTGGGAAAAGAAAGGGAAAGAGAGAAAAAAGAGAAAGAAAAAAAAGAAAAAGATGAAGATAAAAACAAAAACAAACAAAACAAAACATCAACAACAACAACAACAAAAAACCAGAATGTGATCAAATATGATCAGGCTGGTATATAGATCAGTGCCACACACTAGATTTGGGGTGTATTTTGGTTTGTTAGAAGAAAGTGCCTCCCAAAATTTTAAAGAAAGTAAAATGTATATATGTACAAAAATAAGGGTTGATATGATGAAGGGATGGATTATGACTGTAAAGATGGAAATTATAAAAAATTTTATAAAAGGAATTGATAAGTAGTTGTTTGAAAAAAGAAAGAAGAGGATTTAAAAAAAGGAAAAAAAAAACAAAAAAAAAAGGGAGAGGATGTGATCAGGCAGGGGAATAGAAAACACCATATACTAGAGATTTAGGGTATATTTTAATCTGTTAGAAGAAACTATCTCAAAATTTTAAAGAGAGAACAACTTATATATATAAGCCAAAAATACGGGTAACTACTATGAAGGGATAGAATATGACTCTAAAAGTGAAAAATAAAAATGTTTTTTTTTTAAAAAAAGGGATGAGAAGATGTTGGTTGAAAAAGGGAAAAAGAAAAATTCAAAAAGAAAAATAAAGGAAAAAAAGACAGTTAAAAAAAAATTAACTTTGAAAGACTAAAGAATCATGGTAAAATGCCATGAATTCTATGTGCAGTAGTCCCCTAGCGCTGGAGTTCTGCCGTTCTTATTGATCGGTAAACTTGGTCTTGGCTGGCTGTTCTCGCTGATCTTCTGGGGAGGCGCCTGTTGCCGTGGTTTCCAAATGTCTCTGCCAGAGGCAGAATTGCCCCACCCTTGCCCCCTCCCGGCTAAGTAATCTGCTCGGGTTTGCTCTCTGGGGCTTTTGTTCCCTGCGATCTTTCAGTACAGCTTTGGAGGCAGAGAGTGAAAATGGCGGCCTCCCAATCTCCGCCCCGGAGGAGCCGAGAACTCGGGGCCCCGCTCCTCAGTGAGGCCCCAGAGAAAAGCCGTCAGTCACTCCCGTCTTCCCGGTCTCCGGCCGCACTCCGTGCTCACCCGGCCTGTGACCTCGCGTTTCTATCTCTGGCACCCAGCCCCGGGTGGAGTCTCCAAACCCAGCAGATCCCTGCGGTGCACTCCCGCGTGGCTCCTCCCGGGGGAGGAAGGTGAGTCTCCCCGGATCGGCCGCTTGTTGGGGCCCTGCTGGAGGAGCAGTGGCCCGACTGTGCTGCGGATCACGGTTTATGGCAACCCCGAGCTGAGAGCCCGCGCCTGGGCTCCGCCTCTGCAGCTGGCTTCCCTGCTCCATTACCTGGGAGCTCTGCCACACTCAGGCACCCCCAGTTTTTCTGTGACCCCGAGGATCCTGAGGCCACACTGTCCCGGGGGGTTCCACCCCCCGCTTAGCCACCAGAGTGACGTCCCTCAGTGGAGCAGACTTTTAAAAGTTCCGATTTTGTGCTCCGTGGTTCTATCACTTGCCAGAAGTGGCCACTGGAGGCCCCTCCCCCGCCATCTATCCTCCCAAATATCACCTCGTATTCTCTTCTCCGCACGTCCTTCCTTCCAGAAAGTGGTCGCTTTTCTGATGAGAGAGTTGTTGCTCTTCTTTTATTCAATTTCCTGTTGAGTTTGTAGGTGTTCAGAATGCTTTGATCCCTATCCAGCTGAATTCCTGAGAGGAGACAAAATCCAGGTCTCCTACTCCTCTGCCATCTTGCTCCGCCCCCATATAATTTTCATCTTTACACTCATACCCCATCCCTTCATAGTATTAATCCTTATTTTTGTACATATATAAGTTTTTCTTTCATTAAAATTTTTGGAGGCACTTTCTTCTAACAGAGCAAAACACTCCCAAAATGTAACGTGTGGCACTGATCTATGCACCATCCTGATCATATTTGATCATATTCTGTTTTTCTTTTGTTTTTGTTTGTTTTTATCTTTTTCGTTTCTTCTTTTTTTTTTTCCTTTCCCTTTCTTTTCCCCCGGTTACAGGTCTTTTCTGATCTGTTCAGTGTATATTTTCTGGGGACATTGTTACCCCGTTAGCATTTTGTTCTCTCATTCATCTATTCTCCTCCGGACAAAATGACAAGATAGAAAAAATCACCTCAACAAAAAGAACAAGAGACAGTGCCGACTGCCAGGGACCTAATCAATATGGACATTAGTATGACGTCAGAACTAGAGTTCAGAATGATGATTTTCA
>NW_025411177.1:0-5189 GCF_002201575.2 Neomonachus schauinslandi | reverse complement strand
CAGCAACCTCTTTGACCTCAGCCGAAGCAACTTCTTCCTAGAAACATCGCCAAAGGCAAGGGAGGCAAGGGCAAAAATGAACTATTGGGACTTCATCAAGATAAAAAGCTTTTGCAAAGCAAAGGAAACAGTCAACAAAACCAAAAGACAACCGACAGAATGGGAGAAGATATTTGCAAATGACATATCAGATAAAGGGCTAGTATCCAAAATCTATAAAGAACTCATCAAACTCAACACCCAAAGAACAAAGAATCCAATCAAGAAATGGGCAGAAGACATGAACAGACATTTTTCCAAAGAAGACATCCAAATGGCCAACAGACACATGAAAAAGTGCTCAGTATCGCTCGGCATCAGGGAAATCCAAATCAAAACCTCAATGAGATACCACCTCACACCTGTCAGAATGGCTAAAATTAACAAGTCAGGAAATGACAGATGTTGGCGGGGATGCGGAGAAAGGGGAACCCTCCTACACTGTTGGTGGGAATGCAAGCTGGTGCAGCCACTCTGGAAAACTGTATGGAGGTTCCTCAAAAAGTTGAAAATAGAGCTACCATATGATCCAGCAATTGCACTACTGGGTATTTACCCCAAAGATACAAAAGTAGGGATCCGAAGGGGTACGTGCACCCCGATGTTTATAGCAGCAATGTCCACAATAGCCAAACTGTGGAAAGAGCCAAGATGTCCATCAACAGATGAATGGATAAAGAAGATCTGGTATATATATACAATGGAATATTATGCAGCCATCAAAAGGAACGAGATCTTGCCATTTGCAACGACGTGGATGGAACTGGAGGGTATTTTGTTGAGTGAAATAAGTCAAACAGAGAAAGACATGTATCATATGATCTCACTGATATGAGGAATTCTTAATCTCAGGAAACAAACTGAGGGTTGCTGGAGTGGGGGGTGGGGTGGGAAGGATGGGGTGACTGGGTGATAGACACTGGGGAGGGTATGTGCTCTGGTAAGCGCTGTGAATTTTGCAAGACTGTTGAATCTCAGATCTGTACCTCTGAAACAAATAATGCAATATATGTTAAGGAAAAAAAAAAAAAAAGAAGAAGAAGAAGGTAGCGGGAGGGGAAGAATGAAGCGGGGGAAATCGGAGGGGTAGACGAACCATGAGAGACGATGGACTCTGAAAAACAAACAGGGTTCTAGAGGGGAGGGGGGTGGGAGGATGGGTTAGCCTAGTGGTGGGTACTGAGGAGGGCACGTTCTGCATGGAGCACTGGGTGTTATGCACAAACAATGAATCATGGAACACTTCATCTAAAACTAATGATGTAATGTATGGGGATTAACATAAGAATAAAAAAAAAAATTAAAAAAAAATTAAAAAAAGAAAAAAAAAAAAAGAAATGTAATCAAGGAATTCTGGCTGGAGTTTTCCCAAGTGGAATTCAGAACTGCCATGGATTAATGACTTCTTTTCACCTTCCACTTTCCCCCTTTTCGAACAAGAATACTTATAGCAGTTATCCTGTGCCTGCCCCAGGATTGTAAGTTGGGTATATTGGAGGCAGATAACTTGTCTCTGGTTTCACAGGTCCACTGATGAAGAAAAATTGTCCCCCAGGAGTTGTACCTAATGGATTACAACCAGGGGCCTCATTCTCACCAGGACCTGAGTTAGATGATGAGATTTGGGGCCTTGAGCTGGTGCTGTAAGGGAATGAGATTTGTTATTCTGCATGTGGGAGGAACCTGGAGCATTAGGGTCACACTCTAAGGTGACCCTCAATGGGTCATGCCCTTGTATAATCTTCTCCCTGGAAAGTTAAAAGGAATTGTGACTTGCTTCTAACCAGTATAATATGACAAAGATGACAGATCACGTCTTTAACAAGGTTATGTTATATGGCAAATGTGATAGGATGCCATTCCCTTGATTTGGATGTAATCGGGCAAAGTTGATGAAAGGTCAATCTGTGATTGTGTTTTGTCGTATTAGGCTTCATTTTAGCATGCTGGAGAAAGAGACCCTTCTTTGCTGGCTTTGAAGTAAACTCCATGTTGCCAGAGGGCCTGCAAGAGGGCTACATGGTAATGAACTGCAGGTGACCTCTAGGAGTTGAGAGTGGACCCTAACAAGCAGCCAGCAATAGATTAATTCTTTTTTAAAATTTTTTATTGTTATGTTAATCACCATACATTACATCATTAGTTTCTGATGTCCTGTTCCATGATTCATTGTTTGTGCATAACACCCAGTGCTCCATGCAGAACATGTCCTCTTTAATACCCATCACCAGGCTAACCCATCCTCCCACCCACCTCCCCTCTAGAACCCTCAGTTTTTTTCTCAGAGTCCATAGTCTCTCATGGTTCATGTCCCCCTCCGATTTCCCCCCTTCATTCTTCCCCTCCTGCTATCTTCTTCTTCTTCTTTTTTTTTTTTAACATATATTGTATTATTTGTTTCAGAGGTACAGATCTGAGATTCAACAGTCTTGCACAATGCACAGCACTCACCATAGCACATACCTTCCCCAATGTCTATCACCCAGCCACCCCATCCCTCCCACCCCCCACCACTCCAGCAACCCTCAGTTTGTTTCCTGAGATTAAGAGTCTCTTATGGTTTGTCTCCCTCTCTGGTTTCATCTTGTTTCATTTTTCCCTCCCTGTCCCTATGATCCTCTGTCTTGTTTCTCAAATTCCTCATATCAGTGAGATCATATGATACTTGTCTTTCTCTGATTGACTTATTTTGCTCAGCATAACACCCTCCAGTTCCATCCATGTCATTGCAAATGGCAAGATCTCATTCCTTTTGATGGCTGCATAATATTCCATTGTATATATATACCACATCTTCTTTATCCATTCATCTGTCAATGGACATCTTGGCTCTTTCCACAGTTTGGCTATTGTGGACATTGCTGCTATAAACATCGGGGTACACGTACCCTTTTGGATCCCTACTTTTGTATCTTTGGGGTAAATACTCAGTAGTACAATTGCTGGATTGTATGGTAGCTCTATTTTCAACTTTTTGAGGAACCTCCATACTGTTTTCCAGAGTGGTTGCACCAGCTTGCATTCCCACCAACAGTGAAGGAGGGTTCCCGTTTCTCTGCATCCCTACAAACACCTGTCGTTTCCTGACTTGTTAACGTTAACCATTCTGACTGGTGTGAGGTGGTATCTCATTGAGGTTTTTGACTTGGATTTCCCTGATGCTGAGCGATGTTGAGCACTTTTTCCATGTGTCTGTTGGCCATTTGGATGTCTTCTTTGGAAAAATATCTGCTCATGTCTTCTGCCCATTTCTTGATTGGAATATTTGTTCTTTGGGTTTATATTTGGGTTTATATTTTATATTTGGGTTTAATAAGTTCTTTAGACATTTCAGATACTAGCCTTTTATCTGATAAGTCATTTGCAAATATCTTCTCCCATTCTGTTGGTTGTCTTTTGGTTTTGTTGACTGTTTCTTTTGCTTTGCAAAAGCTTTTTATCTTGATGAAGTCCCAATAGTTCATTTTTGCCCTTGCTTCCCTTGCCTTTGGTGATGTTTCTAGGAAGAAGTTGCTGCAGCTGAGGTCGAAGAGGTTGCTGCCTGTGTTCTCCTTTAGGATTTTGATGGACTCCTGTCTCACATTGAGGTCTTTCAACCATTTGAGTCTATTTTTTGTGTGTAGTGTAAGGAAATGGTCCAGTTTCATTCTTCTGTATGTGGCTGTCCAATTTTCCCAACACCATTTGTTAAAGAGACTGTCTTTTTTCCATTGGACATTCTTTCCTCTTTGTCAAAGATTAGTTGACCATAGAGTTAAGGGTCCATTTATGGGCTATCTATTCTGTTCCATTGATCTATGTGTCCGTTTTTGTGCCAGAACATACTGTCTTGATGATGATAGCTTTGTAATAGAGCTTGAAGTCCGGAATTGTGATGCCGCCAGCTTTGCTTTTCTTTTTCAACATTCCTCTGGCTATTCGGGGTCTTTTCTAGTTCCATACAAATTTTAGGATGATTTGTTCCATTTCTTTGAAAAAAGTGGATGATATTTTGATGGGGATTGCCTCTTTGGTTAGATTTATTCCTAGGTATCCTATGGTTTTGGGTGCAACTGTAAATGGGATCGACTCCTTAATTTCTCTTTCTTCTGTCTTGTTGTTGGTGTATAGGAATGCCACTGATCTGTGCATTGATTTTATATCCTGCCACTTTACTAAATTCCTGTATGAGTTCTAGCAGTTTTTCGGTGGACTCTTTTGGGTTTTCCACATAAAGTATCATACCATCTGCAAAGAGTGAGAGTTTGACTTCTTCTTTGCCGATTTGGATGCCTTTAATTTCTTTTTGTTGTCTGATTGCTGTGGCTAAGACTTCTAATACTGTGTTGAATAGCAGTGGTGATAGTGTATTTCCCTGCCGCGTTCCTGACCTTAGGGGGAAAGCTCTCAGTTTTTCCCCATTGAGAATGATATTCTCTGTGGGTTTTTCATAGATGGCTTTTATGATATAGAGGTATGTACCCTCTATCCCTATACTCTGAAGAGTTTTGATCAAGAAAGGATGCTGTACTTTGTCAAATGCTTTTTCTGCATCTATTGAGAGGATCAGATGGTTCTTGTTCTTTCTTTTATTAATGTATTGTATCACATTGATTGATTTGCGGATGTTGAACCAACCTTGCAGCCCAGGGATAAATACCACTTGGTAGTGGTGGATGATCCTTTTAATGTACTGTTGGATCCTATTGGCTAGTATTTTGGTGAGAATTTTTGCATCCATGTTCATCAAGGATATTGGTCCTTTTTGATGGGGTCTTTGTCTGGTTTGGGGATCAAGGCAATGGTGGCCTCATAAAACGAGTTTGGAAGTTTTCCTTCCATTTCTATTTTTTGGAACAGTTTCAGAAGAATAGGTATTAATTCTTCTTGAAATGTTTGGTAGAATTAGCCTGGGAAGCCATCTGGCCCTGGGCTTTTGTTTGTTGGGATATTTTTGATTAGTGCCTCAATTTCCTTAGTGGTTATAGGTCTGTTCAGGTTTTCTATTTCTTACTGGTTCAGTTTTGGTAGTTGATACATCTCTAGGAATGCATCTATTTCTTCCAAATTATCTAATTTGCTCACATATAGTTGTTCATAGTATGTTCTTTTTTTTTTTTTTTTATTTTAAAAGTATATTTTATTTAACCCAAATATATCCAAAATAGTAT
>NW_025411176.1:0-5197 GCF_002201575.2 Neomonachus schauinslandi | reverse complement strand
CAGTAAGAATAACATTTATTAAGAGTTATTTAAGAACTAGCATTCAGTTTCTATTAATATGAGTTCTAAATCATGAAAACACTTCCATTTGAAATCCACCATCCCTGTTTTCTTGCACAATGATGTAAACAAATATTGCATGTAAGAACCTCCATACATCAATTGCACCCCTGTCCTATTACCCCTGGATCTTTTTTGTATTGTGAATGTCTGAGTGAGAGGGCTACACCTCTGTACAGAGAAAGTGAGGTAGAGGGACCAAAAACAATCCAGCAGGCACAAGCAATTTCTGTTTTTGCTCCCTTTCAAACTTAATTGAGAGGGAATTTGGGAAACAAAATGTCAGAACAACATTAAATCACAAACCAGTACAACGACATGCATCACTCTGCCCTCACCTGGAAGTTTCAAAGAAAAAACCAAAACTTTTCGGAACTCCACTTGAAATATCCATTGTTCATTGAATAGTTTGTTTTGAAACCTTTGTTACTGAAGTGAGAAATATATATACATACACTTACATATATACATTAGTTGTGGTAAAATGAAAGTACTCATCCTTCTAGAAGCAAACACAAAATATTTAATGTGTGTATTAAAATTGTGCCTTGTTTTAGGTATACATTTAGGGTTACATTTTGTAACATTTTTAGCATTTTATCCTAAAAATTAGTGCAAAGAAAAAAAATATTTTTTAAGACTTTATTTTTTAAGACTTTGTTATTAATTGCCTTATATAAGTAGTTGCTCCCATGTTAGAGGCATAGATATTTACAACTGTTAGATCTTCTTGTTGGGTAGACCCGTTAAGTAGGATATAGTGTCTTTCCTCATCTCTTATTACAGTCTTTGGTTTAAAATCTAATTTGTCTGAGGGCGCCTGGGTGGCTCAGTTGGTTAAGCGACTGCCTTCGGCTCAGGTCATGATCCTGGAGTCCCTGGATCGAGTCCCGCATCGGGCTCCCTGCTCGGCAGGGAGTCTGCTTCTCCCTCTGACCCTCCTCCCTCTCATGCTCTCTGTATCTCATTCTCTCTGTCTCAAATAAATAAATAAAATCTTTAAAAAAAAAATCTAATTTGTCTGATATAAGGATTGCCACCCCAGCTTTCTTTTGGTGTCCATTAGCATGGTAAATGGTTTTCCACCCCCTCACTTTCAAACTGGGGGTGTCTTTGGTTCTAAAATGAGTCTCTTGCAGACAGCATATTGATGGGTCTTGTTTTTTAATCCAGTCTTATAGCCTGTGTCTTTTGATTGGGGCATTGAGCCCATTTACATTCAGGGTAACTATTGAAAGATAGGAATTTAGTGCCATTGTATTGCCTGTAAGGTGACCGTTACCGTATATTGTCTGTGTTCCTTTCTGGTCTATGTTGCTTTTGGGCTCTCTCTTTGCTTAGAGGACCCCTTTCAAGATTTCCTGTAGGGCTGGTTTTGTGTTTGCAAATTCCTTTAGTTTTTGTTTGTCCTGGAAGCTTTTTATCTCTCCTTCAATTTTCAATGACAGCCTAGCTGGGTATAGTATTCTTGGCTGCATATTTTTCTCAGTTAGTGCTCTGAATATATCCTGCCAGTCCTTTCTGGCCTGCCAGGTCTCTGTGGATAGGTCTGTTGCCAATCTAATGTTTCTACCCTTGTAGGTTACATATCTCTTCTCCCGAGCTGCTTTCAGGATTTTCTCTTTGTCTATGAGACTCGTAAGTTTTACTATTAGATGTCGGGGTGTTGACCTATTTTTATTGATTTTGAGAGGGGTTCTCTGTGCTTCCTGGATTTTCATGCCTGTTTCCTTCCCCAAATTGGGGAAGTTCTCTGCTATAATTTGCTCCATTATACCTTCTGCCCCTCTCTCTCTTTCTTCTTCTTTTGGGATCCCAATTATTCTAATGTTGTTTCGTCTTATGGTATCGCTTATCTCTCGAATTCTGCCCTCGTGATCCAGTAGTTGTTTCTCTCTCTTTTTCTCAGCTTCTTTATTTTCCATCATTTCATCTTCTATATTACTGATTCTCTCTTCTGCCTCATTTATTCTAGCAGTTAGCGCCCCCATTTTTGATTGCACCTCATTAATAGCCTTTTTGATCTCTACTTGGTTGGATTTTAGTTCTTTGACTTCTCCAGAAAGGGTTTCTCTAATAACTTCCATATTTTTTTCAAGCCCAGCTAGTATCTTTAAAATGATGATTCTGAACTCTAGATCTGACATCGTACTAATGTCCGTATTGAGTAGGTCCCTGGCAGTCGGTACTACCTCTTGTTCTTTTTGTTGAGGTGATTTTTTCCGTCTTGTCATTTTGTGCAGAGGAGAATAGATTAATGAGAGAACAAAATGCTAGCAGAGTAACAACGTCCCCAGAAAATATACTCTAAACAAATCAGAAAAGACCTGAAGCAGTGGGAAAAGAAAGGGAAAGAGAGAAAAGAGAGAAAGAAAAAAAATAAAAAGATAAATATGAAGATAAAAACAAAAACAAACAAAACAAAACAACAACAACAACAAAAAACAGAATGTGATCAAATATGATTATGCTGGTATATAGATCAGTGCCACACACTAGATTTAGGGTGTATTTTGGTCTTTTAGAAGAAAGTGCCTCCCAAAATTTTAAAGAAAGAAAACTTATATATGTACAAAAAATAAGGGTTGATATGATGAAGGGATGGAATATGACTGTAAAGATGAAAATTATAAAAAATTTTATAAAAGGAATTGATAAGAAGTTGTTTGAAAAAAGAAAGAAGAGGATTTAAAAAAAGAAAAAAGAAAAAAGAAAAAAAAAGGGAGAGGATGTGATCAGGCAGGGGAATAGAAAAACACCATATACTAGAGATTTAGGGTATATTTTAATCTGTTAGAAGAAACTATTTGAAAATTTTAAAGAGAGAACAACTTATATACATAAGCCAAAAATACGGGTAACTACTCTGAAGGGATAGAATATGACTCTAAAAATGAAAAATAAAAATGTTTTTTTTTTTTTAAAGGGATTGATAAGATGTTGGTTGAAAAAGGGAAAAAGAAAAAGAAAAAAAGAAAAAAAGAAAAAAAAAGACAGTTGAAAAAAATTAACTTTGAAAAACTAAAGAATCATGGTAAAAAAGCCATGAATTCTATGTGCAGTATTCCCCTAGTGCTGGAGTTCTGCCGTTCTCATTGATCGGTAAACTTGGTCTTGGCTGGCTGTTCTCGCTGATCTTCTGGGGAGGGGCCTGTTGCCGTGGTTCCCAAATGTCTCTGCCGGAGGCGGAATTGCCCCGCCCTTGCGCCCTCCCAGCTAAGTAATCTGCTCGGGTTTGCTCTCCGGGGCTTTTGTTCCCTGCGAGCTTTCCGTACGCTTTGGAGGCGGAGAGTGAAAATGGCGGCCTCCCAATCTCTGCCCCGGAGGAGCCGAGAACTCGGGGCCCCACTTCTCAGTGAGCCAACAGAGAAAAGCCGTCAGTCACTCCCATCTCCCCGGTCTCCGGCCACACTCCATGCTCACCCGGCCTTTGACCGCGCGTTTCTATCTCTGGCACCCGACCCCGGGTGGAGTCTCCAAACCCAGCAGATCCCTGCGGTGCGCTCCCGCGCGGCTCCTCCTGGGGGAGGAAGTTGAGTCTCCCCGGATCGGCCGCTTGTTGGGTCCCTGCTGGAGGAGCAGTGGCCCGACTGTGCCGCGGATCACGGTTTAGGGCAACCCCGAGCTGAGAGCCCGCACCTCGGCTCCGTCTCTGCAGCTGGCTTCCCTGCTCCGTTACCTGGGAGCTCTGCCACACTCAGGCAACCCCGGTCTTTCTGTGACCCCAAGGGTCCTGAGACCACACTGTCCCGGAGGGTTCCACCCCCCGCTTAGCCACCAGAGTGACGTCCCTCAGCGGAGCAGACTTTTAAAAGTTCCGATTTTGTGCTCCGTGGCTCTATCACTTGCCAGAAGCAGCCGACGGAGGCCCCACCCCCGCCGTCTATCCTTCCGAATATCGTCACGGATTCACTTCTCCGCACGTCCTACCTTCCAGAAAGTGGTCGCTTTTCTGATGAGACAGTTGTTGCTCTTCTTTTCTTCGATCTCCTGTTGAGTTTGTAGGTGTTCAGAATGGTTTGATCCCTATCCAGCTGAATTCCTGAGAGGAGACGAAATCCAGGTCTCCTACTCCTCCGCCATCTTGCTCCGCCGCCCCCGGGTCTTGTTTTTTAATCCAGTCTTATAGCCTGTGTCTTTTGATTGGGGCATTTAGCCCATTTACATTCAGGGTAACTATTGAAAGATAGGAATTTAGTGCCATTGTATTGCCTGTAAGGTGACTGTTACTGTATATTGTCTGTGTTCCTTTCTGGTCTATGTTGCTTTCAGGCTCTCTCTTTGCTTAGAGGACCCCTTTCAAGATTTCTTTAAGGCTGGTTTTGTGTTTGCAAATTCCTTTAGTTTTTCTTTGTCCTGGAAGCTTTTTTATCTCTCCTTCTATTTTCAATGACAGCCTAGCTGGATATAGTATTCTTGGCTGCATATTTTTCTCGTTTAGTGCTCTGAATATATCCTGCCAGTCCTTTCTGGCCTGCCAGGTCTCTGTGGATAGGTCTGTTGCCAATCTAATGTTTCTACCATTGTAGGTTACAGACCCCTTGTCCCGAGCTGCCTTCAGGATTTTCTCTTTGTCTCTGAGACTCATAAGTTTTACTATTAGATGTCGGGGTGTTGACCTATTTTTATTGATTTTTGAAGGGGGGTTCTCTGTGCCTCCAGGATTTTGATGCCTGTTTCCTTCCCCAATTAGGGAAGTTCTCCGCTGTAATTTGCTCCAATATACCTTTTGCCCCTCTCCCTCTTTGTTCTTCTGGGATCCCAATTATTCTAATATTGTTTTGTCTTATGGTGTCACTTATCTCTCGAATTCTGCCCTCGTGATCCAGTAGTTGGTTATCTCTCTTTTTCTAAGCTTCTTTATTTTCCAACATTTGGTCTTCTATATCACTAATTTTTTCTTCTGCCTCATTTATCCTAGCAGTCAGAGCTCCAATTTGCTTGCACCTCATTAATAGCCTTTTTGATTTCAACTTGGTTAGATTTTAGTTCTTTTATTTCTCCAGAAAGGGTTTCTCTAATATCTCCCATGCTTTTTTTCAAGCCCAGCTAGTATCTTTAAAATCATGATTCTGAACTCTAGGTCCAACATCGTACTAAGGCCTGTATTGAGTAGGTGATTTTTTTCATCTTGTCA
>NW_025411175.1:0-5198 GCF_002201575.2 Neomonachus schauinslandi | reverse complement strand
CATCCCAAAGATTTTGAACAGTTGTGTTTTCATTTTCATTGGTTTCCATGAATTTTTTAAATTCTTCTTTAATTTCCTGGTTGACCCATTCATTCTTTAGGAGGATGCTTTTTAGCCTCCATGTATTTGAGTTCTTTCTGACTTTCCTCTTGTGATTGAGTTCTTGTTTCAAAGCATTGTGGTCTGAAAATAGGCAGAGAATGATCCCAATCTTTTGGTACTGGTTGAGACCTGATTTATGACCTAGGATGTGATCTATTCTGGAGAATGTTCCATGGGCACTAGAGAAGAATGTGTATTCCGTTGCTTTGGGATGGAAGGTTCTGAATATGTCTGTGAAGTCCATTTGGTCCAGTGTGTCATTTAAAGTCTTTATTTCCTTGTTGATCTTTTGCTTAGATGATCTGTCCATTTCAGTGAGGGGGGTAAGTCCCCCACTATTATTGTATTGTTGCCGTGTGTTTCTTTCCTTTTGTTATCAATTGGCTTGTATAATTGGCTGCTCCCATGTTAGGGGCATAGATATTTACAATTGTTAGATCTTCTTGTTGGATAGGCCCTTGGAGTAGGATATAATGTCCTTCCTCATCTCTTATTACAGTCTTTGGTTTAAAATCTAATTTGTCTGATATAAGGATTGCCACCCCAGCTTTCTTTTGGTGTCCATTAGCATGGTAAATGGTTTTCCACCCCTTCACTTTCAATCTGGCGGTGTCCTTAGGTCTAAAATAAGTCTCTTGCTGAAAGCATATTGATGGGTCTTGTTTTTTTATCCAATCTGATAGCCTGTATCTTTTGATTGGAGCATTTAGCCCATTTACATTCAGGGTAACTATTGAAAGATACGAATTTAGTGTGATTGTATTGCCTGTAAGGTGACTCTTACTGTATATTGTCTGTGTTCCTTTCTGGTCTATGTTGCTTTTAGGCTCTCTCTTTGCTTAGAGGATCCCTTTCAATATTTCTTGTAGGGCTCATTTCGTGTTTGCAAATTCCTTTAGTTTTTGTTTGTCCTGGAAGATTTTTGTCTCTCTTTCTATTTTCAATGACAGCCTAGCTGGATATAGTATTCTTGGCTGCATATTTTTCTCATTTAGTTCTCTGAATATATCCTGCCAGTCCTTTCTGGCCTGCCAGGTCTCTCTGGATAGGTCTGTTGCCAATCTAATGATTCTACCATTGTCGGTTACAGATCTCTTCTCTGGAGCTGCTTTCAGGATTTTCTCTTTGTCTCTGAGACTTGTAAGTTGTATTATTAGATGTTGGGGTGTTGACCTATTTTTATTGACTTTGGGAGGGGATCTCTGTGCTTCCTGGATTTTGATGCCTGTTTCCTTCCCCAAATTAGGGAAGTTCTCTGCTATAATTTGCTCCAATATACCTTCTGCCCCTCTCTCTCTTTCTTCCTCTTCTGGGATCCCAATTTTTCTAATGTTTCGTCTTATGGTATCGCTTATCTCTCAAATTCTGCCCTCGTGATGCAGTAGTTGTTTATCTCTCTTTTTCTCAGCTTCTTTATTTTCCATCATTTGGTCTTCTATATCACTGATTCACTCTTCTGCCTCATTTATCCTAGCAGTTAGCGCCCCCATTTTTGATTGCACCTCATTAATAGCCTTTTTGATTTTGACTTGGTTAGATTTTAGTTCTTTTATTTCTCCAGAAAGGGTTTCTCTAATCACTTCCAAGCTTTTTTCAAGCCCAGCTAGTATATTTAAAGTAATGATTCTGAACTCTAGATCTGACATCGTACTAATGTCCGTATTGAGTAGGTCCCTGGCAGTTGGTACTCCCTCTTGTTCTTTTTTTGAGGTGATTTCTTCTGTCTTGTCATTTTGTCCAGAGGAGAATAGATTAATGAGAGAACAAAATGCTAGCAGGGTAACAACGTCCCCAGAAAATATACTCTAAACAAATCAGAAAAGCCCTGAAGCAGGGGGAAAAGAAAGGGAAAGAGAGAAAAAAGAAAAAGAAAAAAAAAAAGAAAAAGATGAAGATAAAAACAAAAACAGAACAAAAAAATAAAAAACAGAATATGATCAAATATGATCAGTCTGGTACATAGATCAGTGCCTCCCATTAGATTTTGGGTGTATTTTGGTCTGTTAGAAGAACGTGCCTCCCAAAATTTTAAAAGAAAGAAAAACTTATATATGTACAAAAATAATGGTTGATATGATGAAGTGATGGAATATGACTGTAAAGATGAAAATTATAAAAAATTTTATAAAACGAATTGATAAGAAGTTGTTTGAAAAAAGAAAGAAGAGGATTTAAAAAAAAAGAAAAGAAAAAAAAAGGGAGAGAATGTGATTAGGCAGGAGAGTAGAAAAAAACCTTACCTTAGAGATTTAGGGTATATTTTGATCTGTTAGAAGAAACTATCTCAAAATTTTAAAGAGAGAACAAATATATATATGCCAAAAATACCGGTAACTACTATGAAGGGATAGAATATAACCCTAAAAATGAAAAATAAAAATGCTTTTTATAAAAGGGATTGATAAGATGTTGGTTGAAAAAGAGAAAAAGAAAAATTCAAAAAAAAAAAAAAAGACAGTGGAAAAAAATTAACTTTGAAAGACTACAGAGTCATTGTAAAAAAGCCATGGATTATATGTGTAGTATTCCCCTAGCGCTGGAGTTCTGCTGTTCTCATTGATTGGTAAACTTGGTCTTGGCCGGCTGTTTTCGCCGACTTCTGGAGAAGGAGTCTATTGCCGTGGTTCCCAAATGTCTTTGCCGGAGGCGGAATTGCCCCGCCCTTGCCGGTCCGGTCTAAGTAATCTGCTCGGGTTTGCTCTCGGGAGCTTTTGTTTCCTGCAAGCTCTCCATACAGCTTTGGAGGACAGGAGTGAAGATGGTGGCCTCCCAATCTCCAACAAGGAGGAGCCAAGAACTCGGGGCCCTGCTCCTTAGTGCACCCCCAGAGAAAAGCAGTCAGTCACTCCTGTCTCCCTGGTCTCTGGCCGCACTCTGTGCTCACCCGGCCTGTGACCGAGCATTTCTATCTCTGGCACCCGACCCTCTGCATAGTCCCCAAACCCAGCAGATCCCTGCAGTGCGCACCCGCGCTGCTCCTCCCGGGGGAGGAAGGTTGGTCTCCCCGGATCTGCCACTTGTTGTGTCCCTGCTGGAGGAGCAGTGCCCCAACTATGGCTCGGATCAGGGTTTATGGCAACTCCGAGCTGAGAGCCCACTCCTCAGCTCCGTCTCTGCAGCTGGCTTTCCTGCTCCAAAACCTGGGAGTTCTGCTGCCCTCAGGCACCCCCAGTCTTCCTGTGACCCCGAGGGTCCTGAGACCACACTGTCCCGTGACGGTTCCACCCCCAGCTTAGCCACCAGAGTGACGTCCCTCAGTGGAGCAGACTTTTAAATGTTCTGATTTTGTGCTCCATGGCTCTATCACTTGCCAGAAGCGGCCGACGGAGGCCCCTCCCCCACCGTCTATCCTCCCGAATATCACCTCGGATTCACTTCTCCACACGTCCTACCTTCCAGAAAGTGGTCGCTTTTCTGTTCAGAGAGTTGTTGCTATTCTTTTCTTCGATCTCCTGTTGAGTTTGTAGGTGTTCAGAATGGTTTGATCCCTATCCAGCTGAATCCCTGAGACCAGACGAAATCCAGGTCTCCTACTCCCCTGCCATCTTGCTCCACCCCTCCAAATGTTGGAAAATTAAGAAGCTGAGAAAAAGAGAGATAAACAACTACTGGATCACGAGGGCAGAATTTGAGAGATAAGTGATACTATAAGATGAAACAACATTAGAATAAATGGGATCCCAGAAGAGGAAGAAAGAGAGAGAGGGGCAGAAGGTATATTGGAGCAAATATAGCAGAGAACTTCCCTAATTTGGGGAAGGAAACAGGCATCAAAATCCAGGAACACAGAGATCCCCTCTCAAAGTCAATAAAAATAGGTCAACACCCCAACATCTAATAATACAACTTACAAGTCTCAGAGACAAAGAGAAAATCCTGAAAGCAGCTCCGGAGAAGAGATCTGTAACCGACAATGGTAGAAACATTAGATTGGCAACAGACCTATCCAGAGAGACCTGGCAGGCCAGAAAGGACTGGCAGGATATATTCAGAGCACTAAATGAGAAAAATATGCAGCCAAGAATACTATATCCAGCTAGGCTGTCATTGAAAATAGAAGGAGAGATAAAAATCTTCCAGGACAAACAAAAACTAAAGGAATTTGCAGACATGAAATGAGCCCTACAAGAAATATTGAAAGGGGTCCTCTAAGCAAAGAGAGAGCCTAAAAGAAACATAGACCAGAAAGGAACACAGACAATATACAGTAAGAGTCACCTTACAGGCAATACAATGGCACTAAATTCGTATCTTTCAATAGTTACCCTGAATGTAAATGGGCAAATGCCCCAATCAAAAGACACAGGCTCTCAGATTGGATTAAAAAACAAGGCCCATCGATATGCTATCTGCAATAGACTCATTTTAGACGCAAAGACACCCCCAGATTGAAAGTGAGGGGGTGGAAAACCATTTACCATGCTAATGGACACCAAAAGAAAGCTGGGGTGGCAATCCTTATAACAGACAAATTAGATTTTAAACCAAAGACTGTAATAAGAGATGAGGAAGGACACTACATCCTACTTAAAGGGTCTACCCAACAAGAAGATCTAACAATTGTAAATATCTATGCCCCTAACATGGGAGCAGCCAATTATATAAGCCAATTGATAACAAAAGGAAAGAAACACACGGCAACAATACAATAATAGTGGGGGACTTAACACCCCCCTCACTGAAATGGACAGATCATCTAAGCAAAAGATCAACAAGGAAATAAAGACTTTAAATGACACACTGGACCAAATGGACTTCACAGACATATTCAGAACCTTCCATCCCAAAGCAACGGAATACAAATTCTTCTCTAGTGCTCATGGAACATTCTCCAGAATAGATCACATCCTAGGTCATAAATCAGGTCTCAACCGGTACCAAAAGATTGGGATCATTCTCTGCCTATTTTCAGACCACAATGCTTTGAAACAAGAACTCAATCACAAGAGGAAAGTCAGAAAGAACTCAAATACATGGGGGCTAAAGAGCATCCTACTGAAGAATGAATGTGTCAACCAGGAAATTAAAGAAGAATTTAAAAATATTCAAGGAAACCAATGAAAATGAAAACACAACTGTTCAAAATCTTTGGGATG
>NW_025411174.1:0-5198 GCF_002201575.2 Neomonachus schauinslandi | reverse complement strand
GGAAAACCATTTACCATGCTAATGGTTTTCCACCCCCTCACTTTCAATCTGGGGGTGTCTTTGGGTCTAAAATGAGTCTCTTGCAGACAGCATATTGATGGGTCTTGTTTTTTAATCCAATCTGATAGCCGGTGTCTTTTGATTGGGGCGTTTAGCCCATTTACATTCAGGGTAACTATTGAAAGATAGGAATTTAGTGCCATTGTATTGCCTGTAAGGTGACTGTTACCGTATATTGTCTGTGTTCCTTTCTGGTCTATGTTGCTTTTAGGGTCTCTCTTTGCTTAGAGGACCCCTTTCAAGATTTCCTGTAGGGCTGTTTTCGTGTTCGCAAATTCCTTTAGTTTTTGTTTGTCCTGGAAGCTTTTTATCTCTCCTTCAATTTTCAATGACAGCCTAGCTGGATCTAGTATTCTTGGCTGCATATTTTTCTCGTTTAGTGCTCTGAATCTATCCTGCCAGTCCTTTCTGGCCTGCCCGGTCTCTGTGGATAGGTCTGTTGCCAATCTAATGTTTCTGCCATTGTAGGTTACATATCTCTCCTCCCGAGCTGCTTTCAGGATTTTCTCTTTGTCTATGAGACTCGTAAGTTTTACTATTAGATGTTGGGGTGTTGACCTATTTTTATTGATTTTGAGAGGGGTTCTCTGTGCTTCCTGGATTTTGATACCTGTTTCCTTCCCCTAATTAGGGAAGTTCTCTGCTATAATTTGATTCCTGTTTCCTTCCCTAATTAGGGAAGTTCTCTGCTATAATTTGCTCCATTATACCTTCTGCCCCTCTCTCTCTTTCTTCTTCTTCTGGGATCCCTATTATTCTAATGTTGTTTCGTCTTATGGTATCGCTTATCTCTCGAATTCTGCCCTCGTGATCCAGTAGTTGTTTATCTCTCTTTTTCTCAGCTTCTTTATTTTCCATCATTTGGTCTTCTATATCACTGATTCTGTCTTCTGCCTCATTTATCCTAGCAGTTAGCGCCCCCATATTTGATTGCACCTCATTAATAGCCTTTTTGATTTCGACTTGGTTAGATTTTAGTTCTTTTACTTCTCCAGAAGGGGTTTCTCTAATAACTTCCATGCTTTTTTCAAGCCCAGCTAGTATCTTTAAAGTGATGATTCTGAACTCTTGATCCGACATCGTACTAATGTCCGTATTGAGTAGGTCCCTGGCAGTCGGTACTACCTCTTGTTCTTTTTGTTGAGGTGATTTTTTCCGTCATGTCATTTTGTCCAGAGGAGAATAGATTAATGAGAGAACACAATGCTAACACGGTAACAACGTCCCCAGAAAATATACTCTAAACAAATCAGAAAAGACCTGAAGCAGTGGGAAAAGAAAGGGAAAGAGAGAAAAAAGAAAAAGATAAAGATAAAAACAGACAAAAACAGAACAAAACAAAACAAAAAAACCCAGAATATGATCAAATATGATCAGGCTGGTACATAGATCAGTGCCACACACTAGAATTTGGGTGTATTTTGGTCTGTTAGAAGAAAGTGCCTCCCAAGATTTTAAAGAAAGAAAAACTTATATATTTACATAAATAAGGGTTGAAATGATGAAGGGATGGAATATGACTGGAAAGATGGAAAGTATAAAAAATTTTATAAAAGGAATTGATAAGAAGTTGTTTGAAAAAAGAAAGAAGAGGATTTTAAAAAAAGAAAAAAAAAGGGAGAGAATGTGATCAGGCAGGGGAGTAGAAAAAAACCATACACTAGAGATTTAGGGTATATTTTGATCTGTTAGAAGAAACTATCTCAAAATTTTAAAGAGAGAACAACTTATATATATATGCCAAAAATACAGGTAACTACTATGAAGGGATAGAATATGACTCTAAAAAGGAAAAATAAAAATGTTTTTTTAAAAAAGGGATTGATAAGATGTTGGTTGAAAAAGGGAAAAAGAAAAATTCAAAAAAAAAAAAGAGTGAAAAAAAAAGTTAACTTTGAAAGACTAAAGAATCATGGTAAAAAAGCCATGGATTCTATGTGCAGTATTCCCCTAGTGCCGGAGTTATGCCGTTCTCATTGATTGGTAAACTTGGTCTTGGCTGGCTGTTCTTGCTGATCTTCTGGGGGAGGGGCCTGTTGCCATGGTTCCCAAATGTCTTTGCCGGAGGCGGAATTGCCCCGCCCTTGCCCCCTCCCGGCTAAGTAATCTGCTCGGGTTTGCCCTCCGGAGCTTTTGTTCCCTGCAAGCTTTCCGTACAGCTTTGAAGGCCGAGAGTGAAAATGGCAGCCTCCCAATCTCCGCCACAGAGGAGCCGAGAACTCGGGGCCCCGCTCCTCAGTGCGCCCCCAGAGAAAAGCTGTCAGTCACTCCCATCTCCCCTGTCTCCGGCTGCACTCTGTGCTCACCCGGCCTGTGACCGCGCGTTTCTATCTCTGGCACCCGACCCCGGGTGGAGTCTCCAAACCCAGCAGATCCCTGCGGTGCACTCCCGCGCCCCTCCTCCCGGGGGAAAAAGGTGAGTCTCCCGGGATCTGCCGCTTTTTGGGTCCCTGCTGGAGGAGCAGGGGCCCTACTGTGCCGCGGATCACGGTTTATGGCAACCCCGAGCTGAGAGCCCGCGCCTCGGCTCCGTCTCTGCAGCTGGCTTCCCCGCTCCGATCCCTGGGAACTCTGCCGCACTCAGGCACCTGCGGTCTTCCTGTGACCCCGAGGGTCCCGAGACCACACTGTCCCGCGAGGGTTCCACCCCCCGCTTAGCCACTGGAGCGACGTCCCTCAGCGGAGCCAACTTCTAAAAGTTCTGATTTTGTGCTCCGTGGCTCTATCACTTGCCAGAAGCGGCCGACGGAGGCCCCTCCCCCATCGTCTATTCTCCCGAATTTCGAATATCGCCTCAGATTCACTTCTCCGCACGTCCTACCTTCCAGAAAGTGGTCGCTTTTCTGTTCAGAGAGTTGTTGCTATTCTTTTCTTTGATCTCCTGTTGAGTTTGTAGGTGTTCAGAATGGTTTGATCCCCATCCAGCTGAATTCCTGAGACCAGATGAAATCCAGGTCTCCTACTCCTCTGCCATCTTCTATATTAAGCATTATTAACCATAGTCTCCATGATGTACATTTGTCTCTTCTTACTCATTTATTAATTTCATCAGTCATTTATATCATTATGGACTCATGGATATTTATTTTATACTTTGGGTTATAATCCATTCCTACATTATTTTGTTGCTCACATTGCTCCTGCTTTGGCCACTGGGGGCCCTTTCAGGCTCCTGTGTCCCTTTGACGTCATCAACATCCCTCATCAATGTCTTCTTTCCTTCTTTCCTCCCTCCCTCCCCTCCCCTCCCTCCCTCCCTCCTTTCCTTCCTTCCTCCCTTCCTCCCTCCCTTCCTTCCCTCCCTCCCTCCTTCCTCCCCTTTCCTCTCCTCTTTCTATAAACATTTCTCTATGTAGCCATCTGTATTATGTAAGGTTAAACACGAGCTCTTACTAACGTCTCTAACTGCAATCCAGTACCTCATGGGTCATTCTAGCCTCCTCCCTTTGCTGATCTGAAATTTCAACACTAACAGTGAGAACCTGGCTCCCACCACCCACCGTCTCTTTACTCAGCCATTCAATTCCAGCACACACCTATGGCAGCAGCAGAATGGTTAGCCATATCCCCATGGGACTAAGTTTCATTGAGTAGGGTACATTACCTACCTGCAGTGCCTCATGCCTTTAGTCTTACAGACTCCATTCATGCCCAAAGTTACTTAGGTCAGCACTTGTTCACCCATACCTTCAATGAGGTTGTTTCACCTATTTGTAGTAAGTTCTCTTCTCTTAGCTGTGAAAATTAATAAAAGGAAACCTCATTTGGAATGGCACTGGTAGGCTGCCAAGGGGAGCTCTCAGCCCTGCCACTCAGTTTCAATTGCAGACCCAACAAAGAGATCCATCTTGGAAGTGGATACTATTTTACTACCCTCCTCCCCTCTCCACAACAGCCCAGCCAATGAGAGACAATGACAGCCCAGCAAATGAGAGACAGTGACAGCCCAGCCAATGAGAAGCCACTAAACTTAGAACTCCCAGATTACTTCCATGGACTTTTAGTTTATAATAGCCTTGTCAACCGCTGCCTTTTCTCTGTAAAAGAGCCTCCTCTCCTTTGTTCTTGGGACTTGCCTGTGGTTTTGCCATGGCTTGCTTGTCCTGTATTATAATTCTCTTCTGTTCCCAAATAAGCCCATTTTTTGCTGGTAAAATAACTGACAGTTCTGTTTTTAAGGTTAACAGTACCAAGGCTGCATTTTGGGGGAGGGGATTCTCCCAAGCTCCTAAATTAAAAAAAAAAATTGCATACATTAACATTCACTCTGTGTTGTAAAGTTTTATAGATTTTTACAAATGCATAATGTCATGTATCTGCATTACAGCATTATGCAAAACAGTTTCTCTGCCCTGAAAATCCCTTGAATTCCATTTACTCGTCTGTTCCTGCCTCATTCCAAACTCTTGTCAATCACTAATCTTTTTATTGTCACATAGTTCTGTCTTTTCCAGAATGTCATAGAGTTGAACTTATACAGTATGTAGCCTTTCCAGACTGGCTTTTTAAAATTTAGCAATATCTATATAAAGTTCCTCCCTGTCTTTTCATGGCTTGATAGCTCATTTCTTTGTATTGCTGAATAGTATCCCATTATATGGATGTACCAGTTTGTTTATCCATTCACCTATCGAAGAACATCTTGGTTGCTTCCAGTTTTTTGCAATTATAAATAAAGGTGATATAAACATCCATCTAGAGGTTTTTGTGTGTGCATAAGTTTTCAGTTCAATTGGGTAAATACCAAGGAGTGCAATTGCTGGATCATATGGTAAGACTATGTTTAGCTTTGTAAGAAACTGCCAAACTGCCTTCCAAGGTGCCTGTATCATTTTGCATTTCTGCCAATAACAAATGTGAGCTCCAGTTGCCCTGCATCTTCATCAGCATTTGGAATTGTTAGATTTTTGGAGTAGAGCCATTCTAACAGGTGTGTTGTGGTCTCTCGTTGTTGTTTTAATTTATAATGCCCTACTGACAAATGATGTGAGTATCTTTTTATATACTAATTTGCCATCTGTACATTTTATTTCATGAGGTGTCTGCTCAGATCTTTTGTCCACCATTAAAGTGAGTTTTCTTATTTTTGAGTTTTAAGAGTTCTTGGATACAAGTCATTTATCAGATATGTGTTTTGC
>NW_025411173.1:148-5206 GCF_002201575.2 Neomonachus schauinslandi | reverse complement strand
AAAACACTGTGCCCAAATATTCACTGTGGGATTATTTGTAGTCTCTAAAGACTGGAAACAAACCGAAATATCCTTCAAAAGGGGAGCAGATGAACAAACTGTGGCATTTCCAACCTAGGGAGCACAACTCAGTGATAAAAAGTAATAAAGTTAGGATACCACAAAACGTGGATGGATTCCAGGTATATTATCCTGAGTGAAAACAAACAAACAAAAAAAACATCATCACTGGTCACAGCTGTAGGGGTCCCCTCATGTAACAAAATGCCAACAAAATGGCAACACAAAATGCCAAAGTGTAGAACACAGGGGTGAATAGCATGGAAGGGATGGCTGGGGCAGGGGAGGGTAGCATGAGGGAAATCTTCATGCTGATGGAGTAGTTCCATACCTGGATTGTGCTGTTGAACATATAAATGTCCATGACAAAGTGACAGACCTAGACATATGCATCATACCACTGCCAGTTTCCTGGTGCAAATACTGTCCTGCAGTGTTGGAGGATGTTACCTTGGGGCAAAATGAGCCAAGATTGCCTCTGCAATGGGACATTTCTGTACTATCTGAACCTTCCTGTGAATCACTAAATGTACCTAAATCCCTCCCTACCTATAGTATTGCTCTAGCTTTCAACACACCTCAGAATAATTCCCTAAAGCTATCAGTCCCACCCTGACTCCTTGAAGCTCCAAGCTTCCCCAGGACCCTAATGTGTGGGTGTTAAGCAGCAGCGTTGGAGGCAGGAGGAACCTGGTGATGGTCTGTGACTGGGCAGGTGCTGGGCTGTGATGTGCTGTACCCTAAGGGGCAGAGAAGGCCACGTGTGGGACAGGACAGAGGCAGGACCTAGACTGCTCTCCTCCTGAACCTGCTGTTTTGAGTTTGGGAAGGAACTGACAGGACATGGACCTGGTTCACAGCCTGCCCTCACTCCTCTGGACAGCATCTGTGCCCTGCTCTTGTAGATCCCCTCCCAAACCCTGCCTTCTCCTGCATCCTGCTCACACAGCCATCCTCCCCACAAAGTTGCCCACATTTTACAGATGAAGGAATGGGGGCTAAAGGGGTGAACTGCTCTGCTTCACACCCCAAAGTGGGGTCCCAGCACCTCCAAGATCCTGCTGTGTCCAGAAACAGGTGTCTGGTAAGTGGGGTCTGATCAGGTGGCCACTAGAGGTTAGCAGCTCTGGGATCACACTGTGATCCACTTCCCCTTCAAATCCAAGTGACCTGAACTTCACCAGCCTCCCCGCTGGCTCCTGAAAGCAGCAGCCCTCCTATAAATCAGACACCATCCATCTTAGAGATATTAAGCTCTCTCCTCCCAAGTCCCCCTCATTTTGACCTTCCCTAAGAGAGCTTTTTCATGGCTCTAATCAATTCATGCCAAGGTGATATGAGCACAGTGCCTTGAGCTCCCCCAAGGGGCCATGGCTCTAGGCTCTCTTACCTCCACTACAGTCACAGGCAGACCCCAGCTCATGAGCATCCACAAGGCAATTGAGCTCCCACATCCTGTGCTGAGGTTAAGGGATAATCTCTAGTGAGAAGACAAACCTGGAACCTTACTTTCCTCCTTCCTTCTGTCCAATGAGTGGCAGAATCTCAACTCTGCCTATTAAAGGTAGACACCTTCCTCCATATCCACAGACACCTGAGTATTCCATGCGCACCTGCTCGCACCTGTTCCTACCTCTCTCCTCTTTTTTACTCTGTCCATCCACCCCTCCACATGGAGCAGTGAGTAGTAATCTGTGTCTCCCCCAACTTCTGCAGTGCTTCTGTGACTCAGAGCAGAAAGCTCACACTCCAGGCTCCTCACTCCATTCTGTACGTACCTCACCCACAGGAAATCATCCAGAGGCAGGGAATGGTCCACTGCTTCTGGCCTCCCTCCAGCCTGGTTCCTTCATCTTGTCACATTTACTCTTCAGACGTCCGCATCACACAGGGACATGCAGTCAGGAAATACTAGCTCTGGTGACCAGAGTTTGGAAACTTCATGCCAGGGTCCAAACTCCAATTTGCCAGAGCATGTGTGACGGGGCTAGGGATATAAATCGTCTTTGCAGAAATACCTACATATGGACATTACAGCTTACTTTTTCCTTCCTTCAGAATGGGGATGACCTCAGCAGCTGACCTTGATTTCTACAAAACAGGATGTCTGAAAGTGTTGATGGGATCGGAAGGTTGTGCTCAGGGTCAGCTCTGCATAATTCACTGACACATTCTCAGAGCTGTGGAGGTCCCTGCCCACCAACTGGAGAATGTGATGACTTCTAAGGCACAGTAGTGACGGTAACCCAGGCTGTACATCACAGTCACCCAGGGGTTGTTTCCTCTACTCATATGAAATAATGCTTTTAAGTTGTTTAGGCCTCTGAAAAATATTAAAACTCTCACTCCTGGAGATGACCAAACTTTTCCAAGCTCCGCATTTATGTCATCTTGGATGGGAGGGTGCAGGGACATCACCACTTGGATGACGTTGCGTGGGAGGCAAAACTTCCAGGAAGTCCTTGATGTACCCCAAAAATCTCTCCACCTCATAGACCTGAGCCTGCTTCTCACCCCACTACTTGACTTGTTTTTCTAAGGTCTCCACCTCTTCTTCCAGGATGGAGCACCTCTCCTTCATCTGGAGGACCTTTGCCAATGAGTCCTCTGTACTCAGGGCCTGGGGTCTCTTCTACAATCCCCTCCAGTCCCCGCACCTCATGTCCTGCTGTGGGTTCTATTTCAAACTCTCCAAACTTTTGGTTTGACTCCGTTTTTTGGCTTGGTATCCTTTTCTCTCTCTCTCTCTCTTTTTTTTTTTTTTAAGAATTTATTTATTTATTTGAGAGAGACAGAGAGAGAGAGCACATGAGAGGGGGGAGGGTCGGGAGGGTCAGAGGGAGAAGCAGACTCCCTGCCAAACAGGGAGCCCAATGTGGGACTCGATCCAGGGACTCCAGGATCATGACCTGAGCCGAAGGCAGTCACTTAGCCAACTGAGCCACCCAGGCACCCGGTATCCTTTTCTCTTGAGGAGAATTCTCAAAAAGATGAGGGCTACCCAGGTGACAAGCCACAAGGACTTTAAGCTGAAGTGTATCCCTGGGCACTGGTGACTCACTTGTCCTGGGGTCGCCTTAGTTAAAGGGCTTCCAGTCAGTTTAGTGTTCTAGAGACTTCTTGGCCCAGTGCAGAGCTGAGTTGGAGGAGTCATGACCAGAGGGCTCCCAGCCAACCTGTGTTCTGGGGACCCAATTGTCCTGTACTCTGGGGGTTGGAGTGTTTTGGGTCAGAGTTCTCATGCTCAGCCTGATGTCTGAGAGACTCAGCCCAGTGCCAAGCTGAAACAGAAGGCTTGGGGTCCCAGATCTCCCAGTGGGCCTGGTGTTCTAGGGACTCAATTGCCAGCTGTCTCCTCAGTTGAAGGGCCCTCATTTGGAGGGAGTCCAGTCATCCTGTTTTCCAAGTGAGTCCTTTGCCCACTGCCAAGCTGAGTTGGAGAGTCTGAAGTTTCCTGTTTGGCCCAGTGTTGTGAGGACTCAATTGCCCTCTGCTTTCTTGGGCTGAAGAGCTCCCAGATAGAGGACTCCCCCTCAACCCAATGTCCAGGGAACTCCTTTGCCCAGTGTGCAACTGGGTTGGTGGTGTCATGGTCACAGGGCATCTACTGGGGCTGGTGTTCTGGAGACTTTGTTGCCATTTTCTGTACAGCAGTAGAAGACTCCCCTTTTTTGTCCCAGGTTCCAGGTGGCTCCTTTCCCTGGTGCTGAGTTGGGTTGGAGGGCTTTTGGACTTAAGGCTCCTGCTGGGCCCACTGTCCAGATAATACATTCTTCCACTGACAGGTCTGGTTGGAGGGGTTTTGGTCAGAGGGCGCCTCAAAATCCTGTGTTTCAGAACCTGATTGCCTTATGCTCTTCTGGGCTGGATAGCTTTTCTTCTGAGGGCTCCTTTGCAGTCTACGGTCCAGGTGATTCATTTAGCCATGACAGACTCTGTTGGAGAGCTCCTAGCCTAAGTGCTCCTGGTGTTCTGGGGACCTGATTACCCTGCGGTTGGCAGGGATGGTATTCTCATGATCTCAGAGTGCTTCTGTTCAGCCTGGTGTCCAGGGGATTCTTGTGCCCAGTGCTTGGCTGGGTTGGAGGGTTCCTGTTCAGAGGATTCTACCTCAGCCTGGTGTCAAGGGTCCTCATTTGGGCCGTGCAGAGCTCGGTTAGAGGTTTCATATTCTCGAGACTCCCAGGAGGTCTGATTTTCTGAGGATTCAATTGTGCTGTTCTTTTTTGCATCAGTACTCATGCACTTGGCCCAGGGTCTTGGTGAATCCTTTGCCTTGTACAAAGCTGAGATGGAGGGCCCATGGTCCTAAGGCTCCTGGTCACCCTTCTGTGCAGATGACATATTTGCCTTGTGCCAAGCTTGGTCGGAGTAGGTTTGGTCAAAAGGCTCCTGGCAAGTCTGGTTTTCTGGGGATTTGCAGCCCTATGGATCTCCCACAATTAGACAACAAAAAGAAATAAAATGCAGCCAAAAGAGGAAGAAGTAAAATTTTCACCATTTGCAGATGACATGATACTCTATACAGAAAACCCTGATGATCCCAGCAAAAATCTACTAGAACTGATCAATGGTTTCAGTAAAGTCCCAGGGTATAATATCAAGGTGCAGAACTCTGTTGCATTTGTGTACACTACAAATGATGCAGGAGAAAGAAAAAAATAAGAAAACAATGCTGTGTGCCATTGCACTCAAAATAATAAGATACGTGAGAATAAACCTAACCAAAGAAGTGAAAGACCTGTACTCTGAAAACTACAAAATAGGGATGAAATAAATTGAAGATGACAGGAAGAAATGGAAAGATTTTCATGCTCATGGGTTGGAAGAACAGAATGTGAAAATGTCTATAGTACCCAAAGCAATCCACACATTTAATGCAATCCCTATCAAAATTCCAACAGCACTTTTCACAGAGCTAGAACAAGCAATCCTAAAATTTGTATGGAAGCAGAAAACATCCCTAATAGCCAAAGCAATACTGAAAAAAAAAAAAAA
>NW_025411172.1:565-5207 GCF_002201575.2 Neomonachus schauinslandi | reverse complement strand
AAGTATCATTGATACACATTATCTTCTAGTTTGAGGTGGATCAACATCAGAGTGATCCAGTAGTTTTATACATTACGAAATGATCCTTAGGGTAAGTCTAGTTACCATCCGTCATTTTACAAAGTGACTGGAATTATATTGACCATATTCCCTATGTGTATATTCCATCCCCATGGCCTGTTTATTTTATAACTCGAAGTTTGTACCGCTTAATCCCCTCGCCTGTATCATCTGCCCCTGACCCCCTCTTCCCCCTCTCGTAACCAACAGCTTGCTTCCTGCCTCTATGAGTCTGGTTCTGTTTTGTTTTGTTTCACTGTTTTGTTTTTTAGATTCCACATGTAAGTGAAATCCTAGTAGATTTGTTTTTCTGTGATTCATTTCACTTAGCATAATACTCTTAGGTCCATTCAAGTTGTTGCAAATGTTAAGATTGCATTCATTTTTCCGGCTGAGTTATATTCCTTATGTATACATACCTCATCTTCTTTATACATTTATCAACAGCCAGTTAGGGTTGCATCAGTATCTTTGTCCTTGTAAATAACGCTGCCAGAAACACAAGGATCTGTATATCTTTCTGGATGGGTCTTTCTTTGCTTTCTTCATGTATATACCCAGAAGTGGATTTGCTGGGTCATATAGTATTTCTATGTTTCATTTTTTGAGAACCTTCCATAGTGGCTACACCAATGCACATTCCCAGGAACAGTGCACGAGGTTTCCATTTTCTCCACATCCTCGCCAACACTTTTTATTTTTTGTCTTTTTGGTAATAGCCACTCTGACAGGTAGGAAGTCATATCTCATTGTGGTTTTGATACCTGAGGATCAGTGATGTTGAACAGCTTTTCGGAAGCCTGTTGGCCACCTGTGTTTTCTTTGGGAAAGAGTCGATTCAAGTCTTCTACCCGTGTTTAAATCAGGTTATTTGTGGTTTTGGCATGAAGTTGTATAAGTTCGTTACATATTCTCAGTATTAACTCTCACTGGATGTACCTTTTGCATACGTTTTTTCCCATTCACTGGGTTGCCTTTTCCTTATGTTGTAGGTTTCCTTTGTTTTGCAAAAGCTGTTCAGTTTGCTATGAAGGCACTTGTTTATTTTAGCTTCTGTGGCCCTTGCCTGAGGGGACTGGTCCAAAAAGTATATCGCTAAGACCAATGTCAGAGAGCTTCCTGACTATGTTTTCTTCTAGGAGTGTTATGGTTTCAGTCTTAACAGTCAAGTTTGTAATTGACTTTGAGTTTATTTTTGTGTATGCTGGAAGACAGTGGTCCAGTTTCATTCTTACACATGTCCGGTCTTTCCAGCACCCTTTATTGAAGACACTGTCCTTCCCCCGTTGTATGGACTTGCCTCCTTTGTCATCAGTTGATGGACCTTTATATGCATGGCTTCTCCTGGGCTCTCTGTTCGATTCCATTCACCTGTAGGTCTGAGTGCTCTATTGTTTTGATTATTAGAGTTTCGTAGTAGAGTTTGAAATCAGGCAATGTGATACCTCCGTGGAGGCTGCAGTTTTCAACTGGCCAGAGTCAGAACCCGTTTGGACCCACTCTGGATAGGGTCCCGCGCCTGACCAGCAGTAAAGGCTCCCCAGTGTGTCTTGCTGGAAGATGCCCTACCCAGCCTGTCTGGCTCTGTCCTGGCAAGATTGGTTTCTCTATCTCTGCCCTCAAGGGAAAACTGTGTAATTAGAGTTTGGAATGAGGCAGGTGGCCTTGTGCCCCCAGAAGCCTGCTCCAGTGACCGGCCTCTCCCGTTTCTTGCCCTGTTGATGCACAGCATGTGCATGTGCAGTAAGAACCCCATCAGCCAGGCTTGGGCAGGCCTAGGTAGCTCAGGCTGCCTCCCAACCACCTGCATACCTTCCAGGGTAGAGGGAGTCAACCCTCCAAATTTTTCGGAAGCAGCTTTTAAGTGGTGACAGTCAGCCTGATGGGGTCCAAGGCTTCCCACACTCAGTATTCCCAGGTGTCTCATATGGGGCCGGGGCTGCTTTTGTCAGTTGCCTGCTCCATCCTGGCAAAGCAGTGCAGATACTCGTGGTTCTGCTGTAGGGGAAAAGGTGAGCATTTGTGTAGCTTTAGTGCTTGGATGTCGGCGTATGTCGAGTACCCCATCGATCTCATGGTTAATTTTGGTGTGTGGGCCCCACCACCCTGGTGACCAGGGACCAGCCCCAGCTCCAGGGGCTTGCAGTGCCCTCAGTGCCTCGGGTGAGCTGAGAGGAGAGCGCTGCGCATGTGCCAGCTTGGGGCAGAGTAGCCAGTGATGTGGAACAGGACAAGTGTGGAGAGAGTCCGCCTGAATGCAGGGCTTGAGGTTCCTTGACTATGACCCTGTAGCATCCAGTCAGGACGAGAGTGACCTGGGGACAGCGAGAACAGGATCAGCAGTCAGCAGGACTGAGAGTCTAGATAGGCTTTGAAACACAAGGGAGTCCCCCAACAGAAGGGGGATCCTGTGATGCCTTGGGTTCTTCCAGGTCAGAAGGCCATAGCGGGCCCCGTGATCCCAGGCCCACCCAGACTCAAGGGAGGGCTGGGCTGCACAGTGCAGGTCCTGATCCAGGCAGCCTGTTCTGGGCTCCCACAGTTGGGGCTCCCCCCAACCTCCTCAATGCTCCCCAAGGCCAGAGGTTGGGATGCAGGTGGTGGGAAGTAAGGTCTTCTCCTTGGGGAGACTCAGAGCCTCCTACTACGGCTTGATGAAGGGAGGGAAAGTTCTTCTCTACCCGCAAGGTCTTAGCAGGACTCAGAATTAAAATGGCATGAGTCAGATTAATAGGACAGTGATTGGGGGCCCACTAATGCAACTGAGACCCAAAGAAGGGACCGAGGCAGGCAGTTTTACCCATTTTAGACAAAGTGACAATAAATCTGTGAGGCATTGACAGGACAAAGAACACTGAGCTTTGGAGCTTGGATTAGTAAGGAAGTCTAGACAGAGTTCGGGCTGGAGCAGTACATGGTAAAAAGTAACAGGGGTTGTTTCTAAAGCCTTTTGGGCTCTAAATTCCCCAGCTCTGGGGATAAGGCAGTCTCTTCACGTCCTGCTTCAGAGAGGGTACCTGTTCCATGCGAGATGTATTTCCTGCTTTCAGGGGAAGGTCTAAGTGTCCTTGCACAGGCTGAGTCCTAAGTGACTTGCACGGAAAATATTCAGTATGCCAGGGGCACCTGGCTGGCTCAGTCAGTGGAGTGTGGGACTCTGCATCTTGAGGTCATGAGTTTGAGACCCAGGTAGGGTGTAGGGATTGCTTAAAACTAAAATCAGAAACACATCAATAATCAGCATACCAAAATGGCACATTTTGGGGGCAGCCTGTCCTTGGCCTCTACAATGAACTGGGGAGATTTCCTGGTCTGCACAGGATCCCTGGATTTGTCCGTGAGAGACATGGGTGCGGTCTCCTTAGCTGTGTTCAAGCAAATGGGCAAACAGGTGAGCAGACGGCGGCTCCTGCGGCCCTCGTCCTGTCCCTGTCCTCCTTCCCCCATGCCCAGGACCAAGACTGGGGCTGTCTCTGCCCCTCTGCGCAGCTGTCCTGCTGTGGGCCCCCAAGGGAAGCTCACCCCTTCCAAGTTGATGTGTAAAGGACGGGTGGAGACCCCAGGCACACAGTGGGACCTCTTCAGGCCCTGCCTCTTTTCGCCTGTGGGACCCTGGGGGAAAGGTCATGGCAGAAGGGGGAGCTAGGAACTGGGTCCCAGCCCTAGCTCTGCCAGCCTTGCTGCGTGGGCTTCGGGGTAGTCATTCATCCTACTGGCTGGGACTCTCTTTGCTTTCCTTTTCTTTTTTTTCCGCCTGAGTTTCATGGGAAGAATTAGCCATTGATGAGTTGCATGTAACAGCCAGTGCTCAGACACCAAGTGCCCTCCTTAAGGCCCTCTTGTCCTGAGCTGCGTTCAGGATTTTCTCTTTATCGTTGAAATTTGGAAGCTTGACTATTATATGTCAAGATGGTGACATATTTTTATTGATTTTAGAGGGGTTCTCTCTGCCTCCTGGACTTGAGTACATGTTTCCTTCTCCCAGGTAGGGATGTCCTCAGCTCCAATTTATTGAAATAAACCTTCTCCCCCTCTGTCCCTCTCCTCTTCTGGGACCCCTATTATCTGGATATTCTTTCACTTTAGGAAAGTACTGAGTTCTCAAAATCTCCCCTCATGATCCAATACTTTTCTTTCTCTCTTTTTCAGCTTCCTTATTTTCCATTAGTTTAGCTTGTATATCACTGACTTCCTCTTCTGGCTCATTCACTGTCCTTTTAATAGTCTTCATTGGGGACTGAATCTCTGTAATGAAATTTTTAATTTGGGCCTGTCTAGATTTGGGTTCTTTTATTTCTACAGTGAGGGATTCTCAAGTGTCTCCTATGCTTTTTTTTAGCCCATCTAGTATCTTTCTAACCATTGTTTTAAATTCTAGTTGAGATACTTGACTTACATCCATAGTGACTAAATCCCTATTAGTGAGTACTACATCCTGTTCTTTCTTTTGGGGTGAATTTCTCCATCTCGTCATTGTGTCCAGAAAAGAAAAGAAGAAAGAAAAAATAAAATACAATGAAAGGAATCAAACACACTAGATAGATAGATAGATAGATAGATAGATAGATAGATAGATAGATAG
>NW_025411172.1:0-555 GCF_002201575.2 Neomonachus schauinslandi | reverse complement strand
TAGATAGATAGATAGATAGATAGATAGATAGATAGATAGATAGATAGATAGATAGATGATAGATAGATGAAAAAATTAGAAAAACCTGAAAAATTAAAACTAAAAAAAATAAACATACAGAGAATGCTACTTAGTGTTTCCCCTAGGAGCTGAAGCATTGCAGCCCTCTCTGATCGCTAAACGTGACAGGACTGGTCCCAGAAGCCAGCCTGCTACAGCCCTGGGCTCCCTCCCCCAGTAATGCTCCATCTGAATCTGCATCACCATCTCCTCCCCAAACTTGCCCTCGGGGCCCTGCCCCTGCCTGGGCCAGATGCGCCATCATTGTCCACGTATTTGAAGGAATATCAGAAAAGAGACTTTAAACCATGTCTCATCCCATTCAGCTAGAATCGTCTTGCACTGTGCTATGCATTTTCCTAACTAGTCCTCCGGGTGTCCCCTTTGGCCTAACAGGCCTTCCCCATCTTCTCCAATCTTGCACATGATCATGGTGAGTTGGGAGAGTTTTCCCCAAAGGGACATGGGGCTCATGGTACTGTGTCTCCTGCTTTG
>NW_025411171.1:0-5209 GCF_002201575.2 Neomonachus schauinslandi | reverse complement strand
GTGGTGGCATTAATCACATGGGACAGTCATGTGGGGAGAGGACTCTATGAATAGCCTGTCCGCAGCATCCTGCCCTGGGTCGTGAGTTCTGGGGGATCCTGTCCCAGGCCCAGGCCTTAGCTCCTGTGCACTGGCTCGGCAGAGGTGGGAGGGGGCATCCGGCCATCACACACCCACGTCGGCCTGGGCTCCCCGGAGGCAGGCACCCAGCTTTGTGGGCATTGTGTGAGGGATCGACCCCCAGGGAGCCCCCGGCAGTGGCCGGGGAACCAGAGACAGACTCCCAGCGGCTCTGGGGGTGGGGGCATGTTCCTGAAAAGTCACCAGATGGAACCGGGCCTGACTGCTGGGAAGAGAGGAAGCTCCTGAAGGTTGAGGGAGGGGTCCCCCCTGCATCGGCCAGCGGGCCCTGTCCCCACCCCACATCCACCTGGGCCTGCATGGGAGGCAGGCGGCAGCTGGCTGGATGGCCGCAGCAGAGCAGACACAGAGCCACGGAGCCGACAGGAAACAGAAGAAGGCTGAACCCGTGGACTCATCCCCGGGCCCGGCAGCTCCTCCTGGCCAGGGCGGCTTCCTCGAGAGCTCGGGGGCCTCGGGCGCCTTGAAGACTGTCCCGAAAGAGCCAGCCTCTCCTAGCTTGACTTCCTACAGTCCCCTCTCTCTTGGTAAGACCCCTATCCTGCTCCCCTGCGTGGGCTGGGCCAGTGCCCCAATGGCGTCCTCCCTGAGTGTCACCCTGACTCCCCTCAGTATTGTCCCCCCACATGCCCACCGCTGACCTGGGAGGGAGCCCAGGAGGGGCCGCCTGTGCCTGGCCAGCAGTCAGCTCCACCCACGGCTTGAACGACAGGGGAGTTTCCAAAGGGGCTGGGGCCTGCCTGGGCCAGGGTGACTTCCCAGCCATGTGGAACCGAGACCACCAGGATGCACGTGGACTCTGAGAGCAGCTTCCTCTCTCTATAACTGACCATCCGGCACACAAACCCCATCCTGGAGTCCTCCAGGGCTGGCTGCCCCTGGCTGGTATGGAGGCCCATTGGGGGGCTGCCCAAGTGGGCAGCTCCCTCCCCCTCAAAGCTCCTCTCCAAGAGCCAGAGAGAACACATCCTGTCCTGGAAAGGGTGTCTATCTCCCTGCTCAGGGGGCCAGTGCCCACCGGCCTTTCCCACACAGGAAGCCCGTCCAGCCGGCAGAAGCCCACGTCTGTTGGAAGCAAAGAGTCAGGAAGAAAAAGACACCTCTGATTACTCATCCCTCCTTGATGCCTCTACCCCTGACAGCCCTCAAGGAGCATGGAGCTGGCCTCTGCACCTGAGAGGGCCCTCTGCCTCCCCCTCATGCACGCCCCGCCCCAGGAGAGGGGCGCTTCCCCACAGAGCCCATCCACTGGCTTTCCAGGAGAGGGTGCCAGGAGCATGGAAACCATGCCATCAGCTCATTAGCTGTACAGATGGAGGGCCGGACCCAAGACTCCAGCCCATCTGCTCCGTCCTCAGCTGCACATTTGAGAATGTTCTCTCCCAGGGTGGGGGGTAGGGGGTGGGGAGCACACTCACCCCAGCAGACAAGGGCCACGCCACACGTCTCCCCCTCTCAGACAGTGGGGGCATGAAGGGTGGGCTCACATCTGCTCCTGCGGCTGCCACCCCACTCCCCTCCCAAGACCAGGGCCCTTCCCTTGCTGGCTGCACACCCGGGGTGTGTTGGGCCTCCCTGGACCCTGGGAGCAGCCAGTCTCCACTCTGCTAGCAGGCAGGCATCCTACACCCCGTGGTTCTGACCAAGGCCGGCTGCTGATTCTCTGAGCTCTCTGCAGGCCAGGTAGGCAGGAATGTGCTGGACCAGCCTTTTCCCAGGGACCACCCACCATGGGAGCCCTGCCTCACACTGGCATGGGGGCTGTGGTCATCGGGTGGCTGTACCTAGGAGTGGCCCAAGCACACAGCTACGCCAGGAGTTTCTGCAGCCCCGGCCCCATCTCCACCTGGCAACCTGTCCTCCATTCACAGAGGGAATCCCAGGGAGGGAGGGAAGGTGTGGACGGGACAGGCATCCCCGAGGCGTCCGCACAGACAGGACACACTCTGCCCACAGCCGCCCCACGAAGGCAACTTCATGCTGTCCCTCTCTTGCACAAGAGACTCAGAGAGGGTTGGTGCATTGCCTGTGGTCACACAGCTCACCGAAGGCGCCTGCGGGCTCTCACCCTCAGTCTAGCCGGTAGTGACATCCCTGCTCCCACACGTTCTCTCCAAGGCCACGCAGTCCCTCCCCTGTGTCCACACCAATCAGAGGGCAGGACAAACTGGGTCCAGAACAACCGGGATCCAGACAGATAGCCAGAAGGCAAGCTGTACTCCCCGTGGGGTCTCAGCCCTTAAGCAGGAAGTTCTTGCGTGTCTGGCTGCGGTCACTCCCGCTAGAGCTGCGGCTCTGGCCCCTTCCCTCTCCGCTTCTCCCCACCCCCGGCCTGGAGTAAGTGCTGTTCTGGGGCAGACTGACACCCTGTCCCTGAGAGGCGCTGCCCCATCTGCTCCCTGCAAGGACAGGCCCTGACCCCGTGCAACCAAGCTCCTTGGGGCTGGGCAGCCCTGGGCAGCCTTGGAGGACTCCTGCCACCCCTGTTGATCTCTGCCTTCTGCCCAGGGTAGTGCCCGGGCCCCCAGGTCAGGACAGAGTGACAGATCTGAGCAAGAACTCTCCCACTGGCGAGCCAGGGCTGGCACCCTGAGGACTCGGGAAGCAAGGGCAGGCCCCTCCAGGAAAGGCTGCTGCTGCCCTGTCCATGGTGCTGACCAGGCTCAGGGCCACCGACGCTGCCCTGGATGAAGGGGGCGGGAGGGGGCTGAACCAGGCGAGCCCCCAGGGTCCCACAGGTCAGGATACCCCAGAAATGACCCCCCCACACACTGAGGCTGGTATCCCATGGGGGCAGACTGAGGTCCGGAGACTGTCAGCTCGCCTGGGGCATCTCCTCCCACCACCCCCCCAATCGGGGTTGTCTCTACTTTTTGCGGAGATGCCAGCACAGTGAGGGGTGATGTGGGGCCAGGGGGGTGTGCAGGTGTTGCGGGAATGGGACTGTCCCAGAGACCCCTGGCGGGGGTCCAGCCCTGCCTTAGCGGGCTCAGTGGGTCACCGATGGGCAGTTCAGCCCCTGACCCCGGCACCCTGCAGGGGCAGTCACAGCATCCTTCCTGGAGCCCCTTCTGCTCCCTCTTACCTTCGTCCGGGATCCCCTGGCTCTTCCATGGCCCACAGGTACCACCCCCACCGATACCGGCGGGGCCCAAGGGGGCACGGGCGGTGTGCTGGCCTCGCGTGTCCCTGCGCCTGAGCTGGCACCCAAAGCCGATCAAAGAGCCCTCAGCCCACCCCTGCTGCCAGGACCGCCCCTCGCGCCGGAGCCCCGCCCTCTTAACCCTTCACAGCCCAGCCCCGAGGTGGGCAAGGGAGGAAGCACGCGCTGGGGTGGGGTGGGGGGTCTCAGCTGGCTCAGAGGCTGGGGATGGGCGGTAGGGGGCGGGGCGCACCTGCTCCCCCAGCAGGGCTCTGGTGGCTCTGGAGGCCACCCTCAGCTGCTCTGACCTCCCTCCCTCCCGCTCAGCCCTCCTACCAGAGGGGGTAGCAGCCCGCTCCCCTCAGAAACAAAATGCCCTCCGGTTGGCAGCCCCCCAAGACCACAAGGTCCCTTGGATCATTACGCACAGCCTCCCCCAGGCCCCATGGGCTAGTTCTCTCCAAGGAGGGGCTCCAAGAATGCTCAGTGCTTCAAGGATGGCTAGGGGGACAGTTTGCGGGCTCCCTGGTCAGGGTGTGTATGCAGGATGGATGATGGCACTGAGGGTCCAGGGGACAGCCCCAGCCCCTTGGCATCCAAACCCTTCATATGCTCCTTCTTCGCCTCCCCCCACATGTCCCTCAGTGAGGGCCCTGCAGACGATCCTGGGTCTAGGGCCCTGCCTGGGCCAAGCAGGGAGCATTCTGGGGATGGGGCATGTGCTGAGCGGACCCTACCCGGTCCTGATCCGGCACCTGCCTGCCTCATCCTGGGGTGTGTTCTGATTCAACCTGCTGCATCCAGCATCCGAGAGAAATAACATTTCCCACATCAACGGAAGAGATTTTCGTCCCTCGTCCCTCGGGTGCTGTTTTGAAAGCTGCCACTTCTGCCCATAGCCTTGAGGGTGGCCTGGGGAGGTTTATGGAGATGTGGGAGGCTGGGTTGGGGCGGCCTCAGGTGACAGGCCGAGCAGGAGGACCGGGGGCTCCTCGGGGCTCCCTGAGCTGCCGCCACCCCAGGGTGTGACTGCCTCCTGCCAGGCCAGGCCCCCGGTGTGGAGCGGAGTGAGGCAGGAACCATCACCACAACCAGCTGGATCTTGCCCAGGGAAGGCCACAGGGCTGCTGCCCAGCTCCCTTGAAGGGACAGCCTTTCTGCCTTTGCTGCCACTGGTGGAACCCTAGCCTTTGGGTCGAAGGGGCCACTGCCTGGGCTCTCGGGATCTACCCTCGTGAACTTGACACTGTGAGTCTCGTGTCCACACAAGTCACATGTACACTGGGCATAGTCGGGATCCCTGGCCTGTGGCCATTGGGCTGGCACAGACTCCAAAGGGAGAGGCCAGGGAGCAAAGGACGGAGGGGCCAGTCCAGCACCCCCGCACCAGGGCTTTGCAAGTCCCCTCACACAGTCCCCCCCAGGAAAGGCCCAGCAGCCCCAGAGTCTCAGAAGAGGGGAAACTAAGGCAGGGACAGACAGGAAGAAAGGAGAGGAGTCAGAAGGGAGAGTGGGTGATAGAGAGGAGCATGCAGACGCAGGGTCCCCGGAGAGGGGGCGGCTCCCTGGAGTGGAAGGAAGGAGGTTCTGGTTCAAGTTCAGGTTCTGATGAATAATCCAACGCATAGCCGGCCCCACCCCCACGCAGCCTCAAGCTGATTTCCCTCAAGGGGCGGGGCAGGCGGGTGCTTACCTGTGGTGATTAAAAGCCCCCTGCGGAACATGTTAATTTGCTTAAGATTCTCATCTCCTAAATCTCCTTTCTGGGCATTTAAGCAAAATTCTGTCTTTGAGAGCATTTGGCCTGGCTGGCAGAGGGTGGGGACGCACGTCTGGAAGAAGGGCCTGCCAGGCCCCCAGTAGTCTCATTTTCTTCTCCTTGAAGAGGGCGACAGTCAGATGGTGGGGGAGCGAGCCTGGGGCCCC
>NW_025411170.1:0-5217 GCF_002201575.2 Neomonachus schauinslandi | reverse complement strand
TTTTTTCAAACAACTTCTTATCAATTCCTTTTATAAAATTTTTTATAATTTCCATCTTTACAGTCATATTCCATCCCTTCATCATATCAACCCTTATTTTTGTACATATATAAGTTTTTCTTTCTTTAAAATTTTGGTAGGGACTTTCTTCTAAAAGACCAAAATACACCCCAAATCTAGTGTGTGGCACTGATCATATTTGATCACATTCTGGTTTTTTTGTTGCTGTTTTGTTTTGTTTGTTTCTGTTTTTATCTTTATCTTTTTCTTTTTTTTCTTTTTCTTTTTTCTCTCTTTCCCTTTCTTTTCCCACTGCTTCAGGTTTTTTCTGATTTGTTTAGAGTATATTTTCTGGGGATGTTGTTACTCTGCTAGCATTTTGTTCTCTCATTAATCTATTCTCCTCTGCACAAAATGACAAGACGGAAAAAATCACCTCAACAAAAAGAACAAGAGGTAGTACCGACTGCCAGGGACCTACTCAATACGGACATTAGTACAATGTCAGATCTAGAGTTCAGAATCATCACTTTAAAGATACTAGCTGGGCTTGAAAAAAATATGGAAGTTATTAGAGAAACCCTTTCTGGAGAAGTAAAAGAACTAAAATCCAACCAAGTAGAAATCAAAAAGGCTATTAATGAGGTGCAATCAAAAATGGGGGCGCTAACTGCTAGAATAAATGAGGCAGAAGAGAGAATCAGTAATATAGAAGATGAAATGATGGAAAATAAAGAAGCTGAGAAAAAGAGAGATAAACAACTACTGGATCACGAGGGCAGAATTCGAGAGATAAGCGATACCATAAGACGAAACAACATTAGAATAATTGGGATCCCAGAAGAAGAAGAAAGAGAGAGAGGGGCAGAAGGTATAATGGAGCAAATTATAGCAGAGAACTTCCCTAATTTGGGGAAGGAAACAGGCATCAAAATCCAGGAAGCACAGAGAACCCCTCTCAAAATCAATAAAAATAGGTCAACACCCCGACATCTAATAGTAAAACTTACGAGTCTCATAGACAAAGAGAAAATCCTGAAAGCAGCTCGGGAGAAGAGATATGTAACCTACAAGGGTAGAAACATTAGATTGGCAACAGACCTATCCACAGAGACCTGGCAGGCCAGAAAGGACTGGCAGGATATATTCAGAGCACTAAATGAGAAAAATATGCAGCCAAGAATACTATATCCAGCTAGGCTGTCATTGAAAATTGAAGGAGAGATAAAAAGCTTCCAGGACAAACAAAAACTAAAGGAATTTGCAAACACAAAACCAGCCCTACAGGAAATCTTGAAAGGAGTCCTCTAAGCAAAGAGAGACCCCAAAAGCAACATAGACCAGAAAGGAACACAGACAATATACGGTAACAGTCACCTTACAGGCAATACAATGGCACTAAATTCCTATCTTTCAATAGTTACCCTGAATGTAAATGGGCTCAATGCCCCAATCAAAAGACACAGGCTATCAGACTGGATTAAAAAACAAGACCCATCGATATGCTGTCTGCAAGAGACTCATTTTCGACCCAAAGACAGCCCCAGATTGAAAGTGAGGGGGTGGAAAACCATTTACCATGCTAATGGACACCAAAAGAAAGCTGGGGTGGCAATCCTTATATCAGACAAATTAGATTTTAAACCAAAGACTGTAATAAGAGATGAGGAAGATTATTATATCCTACTTAAAGGATCTATCCAACAAGAAGATCTAACAATTGTAAATATCTATGCCCCTAACATGGGAGCAGCCAATTATATAAGGCAATTAATAACAAAAGCAAAGAAACACATCGACAACAATACAATAATAGTGGGGGACATTAACACCCCCTCACTGAAATGGACAGATCGTCTAAGCAAAAGATCAACAAGGAAATAAAGACTTTAAATGACACACTGGACCAAATGGACTTCACAGACATATTCAGAACATTCCACCCCAAAGCAATGGAATACACATTCTTCTCTAGTGCCCATGGAACATTCTCCAGAATAGATCACATCCTAGGTCATAAATCAGGTCTCAACCAGTACCAAAAGATTGGGATCATTCCCTGCCTATTTTCAGACCACAATGCTTTGAAACTAGAACTCAATCACAAGAGGAAAGTCAGAAAGATCTCAAATACATGGAGGCTAAAGAGCATCCTACTGAAGAATGAATGGGTCAACCAGGAAATTAAAGAAGAATTAAAAAAATACATGGAAACCAATGAAAATGAAAACACAACTATTCACAATCTTTGGGATGCAGCAAAGGCAGTCCTAAGAGGAAAGTATATAGCAATACAAGCCTTTCTCAAGAAACAAGAAAGGTCTCAAGTACACAACCTAACGCTACACCTAAAGGAGCTGGAGAAAGAACAGCAAATAAAGCCCAAACCCAGCAGGAGAAGAGAAATCATAAAGATCAGAGCAGAAATCAATGAAATAGAAATTAAAAGAACAGTAGAACAGATCAACGAAACTAGGAGCTGGTTCTTTGAAAGAATTAACAAGATTGATAAACCTCTGGCCAGACTCATCAAAAAGAGAAGAGAAATGACCCAAATCAACAAAATCATGAAGGAAAGAGGAGAGATCACAACCAACACCAAAGAAATACAAACAATTATAAGAACATATTATGAGCAACTCTATGCCAGCAAATTAGATAACCTGGAAGAAATGGAGGCATTCCTAGAGATGTATCAACTACCAAAACTGAACCAGGAAGAAATAGAAAACCTGAACAGACCTATAACCACTAAGGAAATTGAAGCAGTCATCAAAAATCTGCCAAAAAACAAAAGCCCAGGGCCAGATGGCTTCCCAGGGCAATTCTACCAAACATTTCAAGAAGAATTAATACCTATTCTTCTGAAACTGTTCCAAAAAATAGAAATGGAAGGAAAACTTCCAAACTCATTTTATGAGGCCAGCATTACCTTGATGCCAAAACCAGACAGAGACCCCATTAAAAGGAGAATTACAGACCAATATCCCTGATGAACATGGATGCAAAAATTCTCACCCAAATACTAGCCAATAGGATCCAACAGTACTTTAAAAGGATTACTCACTAGGACCAAGTGGGATTTATCCCTGGGCTGCAAGGTTGGTTCAACATCCGCAAATCAATCAACGTGATACAATACATTAACAAAAGAAAGAACAAGAATCAGATGATCCTCTCAATAGATGCAGAAAAAGCTTTTGACAAAGTACAGCATCCTTTCTTGATCAAAACTCTTCAGAGTATAGGCATACAGGGTACATACCTCAATATCATAAAAGCCATCTATTAAAAACCTACAGCGAATATCATTCTCAATGGGGAAAAACTGAGAGGTTTCCCCCTAAGGTCAGGAACGTGGGAGGGATGTCCACTATCACCACTGCTATTCAACATAGTATTGGAAGTCCTAGCCACAGCAATCAGACAACAAAAAGAAATCAAAGGCATCCAAATCGGCAAAGAAGAAGTCAAACTCTCACTCTTTGCATATGATATGATACTCTATGTGGAAAACCCAAAAGACTCCACCCCAAAACTGCTAGAACTCATACAGGAATTCAGTAAAGTGGCAGGATATAAAATCAATGCACAGAAGTCAGTGGCATTCCTATACACCAACAACAAGACAGAAGAAAGAGAAATGAAGGAGTCAATCCCATTTACAATTGCACCCAAAACCATAAGATACCTAGCAATAAATCTAACCAAAGAGGCAAAGGATCTTTACTCAGAAAACTATAAAATACTCATGAAAGAAATTGAGGAAGACACAAAGAAATGGAAAAACGTTCCATGCTCATGGATTGGAAGAACAAATATTGTGAAGATGTCAATGCTACCTAGAGCAATCTACACATTCAATGCAATCCCCATCAAAATACCATCCACTTTTTTCAATGAAATGGAACAAATAATCCTAAAATTTGTATGGAACCAGAAAAGACCCCGCATAGCCAGAGGAATGTTGAAAAAGAAAAGCAAAGCCGGCGGCATCCCAATTCCGGACTTCCAGCTCTATTACAAAGCTGTCATCATCAAGACAGCATGGTACTGGCACAAAAAGAGACACATAGATCAATGAAACAGAATAGAGAACCCAGAAATGGACCCTCAACTCTATGGTCAACTCATCTTTGACAAAGCAGGAAAAAATGTCCAATGGAACAAAGACAGTCTCTTCAACAAAGGTTGTTGAGAAAATTGGACAGCCACATGCAGAAGAATGAAACTGGACCATTTCCTTACACCACACACAAAAATAGACTCCAAATGGTTGAAAGACCTCACTGTGAGACAGGAGTCCATCCAAATCCTAAAGGAGAACACAGGCAGCAAACTCTTCGACCTCAGCCGAAGCAACTTCTTCCTAGAAACATCGCCAAAGGCAAGGGAAGCAAGGGCAAAAATGAACTATTGGGACTTCATCAAGATAAAAAGCTTTTGCAAAGCAAAGGAAACAGTCAACAAAACCAAAAGACAACTGACAGAATGGGAGAAGATATTTGCAAATTACATATCAGATAAAGGGCTAGTATCCAAAATCTATAAAGAACTCATCAAACTCAATACCCAAAGAACAAAGAATCCAATCAAGAAATGGGCAGAAGACATGAACAGACATTTTTCCAAAGAAGACATCCAAATGGCCAACAGACACATGAAAAAGTGCTCAAAATCGCTCGGCATCAGGGAAATCCAAATCAAAACCTCAATGAGATACCACCTCACACCAGTCAGAATGGCAAAATTAACAAGTCAGGAAACGACAGATGTTGGCGGGGATGCGGAGAAAGGGGAACCCTCCTACACTGTTGGTGGGAATGCAAGCTGGTGCAGCCACTCTGGAAAACTGTATGGAGGTTCCTCAAAAAGTTGAAAATAGAGCTACCATATGATCCAGCAATTGCACTACTGGGTATTTACTCCAAAGATACCAAAGTAGGCATCCGAAGGGGTACGTGCACCCCGATGTTTATAGCAGCAATGTCCACAATAGCCAAACTGTGGAAAGAGCCAAGATGTCCATCGACAGACGAATGGATAAAGAAGAAGTGGTATATATATACAATGGAATATTATGCAGCCATCAAAAGGAATGAGATCTTGCCATTTGCAACGATGTGGATGGAACTGGAGGGTATTATGTTGAGTGAAATAAGTCAAACAGAGAAAGACATGTATCATATGATCTCACTGATATGAGGAATTCTTAAT
>NW_025411169.1:0-5227 GCF_002201575.2 Neomonachus schauinslandi | reverse complement strand
GCAATCAATTGTGGTTGACGTGTCTGACGATCAAAGACAAGTCAGCTAAAAGAAGGCAAGTGGCTGAATAACCACAGTCTGAAAGTTGTATTGCATGTAAAGTTTCAGATTATACCCAGAACATCCATGTACTAGTCTCTAAATATTAAAAGAACTATATTAAGAGAAGTTTTTATCATTATATTTTGGAGAGAATAAGGGTAGGGTATAGTCTAGATCTTTTACTTGGCTGAGGGAAATGGTATGGAGGCCTACTTCCATTTAAGATTATGTCATTTTTGTTAATTAAGCATATAAGATTTTCGAATGGGTTATGATCAATAGGCAATAACACTGTGTATGTGTATTTGTGTGTTATAAGTGTGTATAAAACCTGCAAATAGTTTCCATAACTCCTTTTTTGAGTACATTCATCTTATATCATCAGGTCATTGATTTTGTATTTCCTTTTCACTTTTTATAATGTGCTCATAATTCCAAATTACTGTGATAAGGGATACAATTAACATTATTATACCAAAGATGTGTTTCATAATTAGAATTATTTACTGAAAAAGTTACCAATTATAAAAGTATTAGTTGAAAAACTATGAAAATGATTTAAGTTCATGATAGTTAAGCAATTTTTAAAATATTTGTGTTACCAAAAATGTGTTATTGCACATTTAACCATGAAAGAAAGCAAGAGAAGAAAGCATTAGAGAAAAAAATACAAAAGCATCCACAAAACAAGTGATATAATTACATACATATGTATTTAATTATTAATAAATACATAAATAAATACATATGCAAATATAATATATATATATATATATATATATATATTACTTGAATGTAAATGGGATAATGGCTCCAGTCAAAAGACATAGTCTGTCAGAATGGATTAAAAAAAAAAAAAAACAAGAGCCATTTATATGCTGCCTATAAGAGACTCATTTTAGCCCTAAAGATACTTATAGATTGAAAGGAAAGGGATGCAGAAACATCTATCATGAAAATGGTGTCAAAAGAGAGCTGGAGTAGCAATACTTATACTGGACAAAATAGACTTGAAAACGAAGATTTTAACAAGATACAAAAAAGGGCACTATATAATGGTAAACGGGATGACCCAACAACAAAATATAACAATTATAAATATGCACCCAACATGAGAGCACCCATATCTATAAAACACTTAATAACAAACATTAAGAAACTAATTCATAGTAATACAATAGGAGTAGAGGACTTTAAAACTCCACTTACATCAATGGACAGATCATCCGAACAGGAAATCATCAAGTTGGGGCTTCTGGGTGGCTCAGGCAGTTAAGTGTCTGACTCTTGATTTAGGCTCAGGGCATGATCTCAGGGTTGTGAGAGGAAGCCCCCGTGTCAGGCTCCACTCATGGAGCCTGCTGAAGATTCTCCCTCTCCCTCTCCCTCTGCCCCACTCTCTAAATAAATAAATGAATAAATAAATAAATAAATAAACAAACAAGGAAACAATGGCTTTGAATGAACACTCGACCAGATGGATTTAACAGAATTATTCAGAACAGTCCATTCTAAAACAGCAGAATACACATTCTTTTCAAGTGCACATGGTATATTCTCCAGAACAGATCACATTTTAGGCCACAAAAAAAAGCATCAACAAATTCATAAAGATCAAAGTTATACCATGCATCTTTTTTGACCACAATGCCATAAAACCTAGAAATCAACCACAAGAAAAATAGACAAACAAAGAAAGAAACAAACCCAAACACAAGAAAAAATCCAGAAAGTCCAAAAATACATGGAGGTTAAATAGCATGCTACTAAACAATGAATGGGTCAACCAAGTAATCAAAGAACAATTTAAAAATCCTTGGAAACAAAAGAAAATGAAGACAATACCGTCCAAAATACATCAGCAAAAGGTGTTCTAAGAGGGCAGTTTATAGCAATACAGGCCTACCTCAATAAGTAAGAAAAATCTTAAATAAACACCTAACTTTACACCTAAAGGAACTAGAAAAAGAATTCAAACAAACCCCAAACTCGCAGAGGAAGGAAACAGTAAAGATTAGAGCAGAAATAAATGAATTATATAGAAAATGAATAAACAATAGAGCAGATCAACAAAACCAGGAGTTCTTTGAAAAGATCAACTAAATTGATAGTTCTAGGGGCACTTGGGTGGCTCAATAGGTTAAGTGTCTGTCTCTTGATTTTGGCTCAGGTCATGATCTCAGGGTTGTGAGACTGAGACCTGTATGGGGCTTCCCTCCCAGTGAGAAGTCTGCTTGAGATTCTCTCTCTTCCTCTCCCTTTGTCCCTCCGCCCATTCTCTCACAAACTTTCTCTAAAATTTTTAAAAATTGACAAAGTTCTAGCCACCCTCTTCAAAAAAAAAAAAAAGTGAAAGGACACAAAAATCAAACATGAAAGAGGAGAAATAACCAAAACCACAGAAATACAATTATAAGAAAATATGATGAAAAGCAACATGCTGACAAATTAGTCCAAACAGAAAAAAATAGATAAATTCCTAGAAACATATAACCTGCCAAAACTGAAGCAGGAAGAAATAGAAAATTTGAATAGATTGATTTCAACAAGTTGACTGAATCAGTGATATAAAAAACTCCCAAGAAACAAAATTATAAGACCAGTTGGCTTCACAGGTAAATTCTAACAAGTTAAAAAAAAAAAAAAACTGATACATCTAATCCTTTCAAATAATTCCAAAAAATAGAAGAAAAGAAAAACTTCCAAATTTATTCTCTGAGGCCAGCATTACCCTGATACCAAAACCAGATAAATAAACCACTAAAAAAGAGATCTACAGGCTAATATCTCTGATAAACATAGATGCAAAAATCGTCAACGAAACACTAGCAAACACAATCCAACAATACATTAAAAATATCGTTTTATTCAAGGATGCCAGTGTGTTTCGGTATTTACGCATCAATTAACATGATACATAACATCAGTTAGAGAAAGGTTAAAAATCACATGATTATTTCAAAAACACAGAAAAAGCATTTGACAAGGTAAAATATCCATTCATGATAAAAACCTTCCACAAAGTAACTTTAGACGTAACCTATATAGAGACATCATAAAAGCTATATGTGAAACCCCACAACAAACACCATACTCAATGAGGAAAAACAGATTTTTCCTCTGTGGTCAGGAACAAGACAGCAATGTCCACCCTCACCACTTTTATTCAGCATAGAACTAGAAGTCTTAACTACAGCAAATAGACAACAAAAATAAATAAAAGGCATCTGAATTGGTAAGGAAGTAAAACTTTTGCTATTTGCAGGTAACATGGTACTGTATATAGCAAACCTGAAAAAAAAAAACACCAAGAAAATACTAGAACTGATCAATTACTTCAGTAAAGTCACAAGATACAAAATCAATGTGGCGAAATCCATTGCATTTCTACATACTAATAAAAAAGCAACAGAAAAAGAATTTAAGAAAACAATCCCATTTACAGTTGCACTAAAAACAATAAAATGCCTAGGAATAAACCCAACTAAGGAGGTGAAAGAATTTTACTGTGAAAACTATAAAACACTGAAAGAAATTGAAGACAAAACAAAGAAATGACTTGGCTTTCCATGCTCATGGATTGGAGAACAAACACTGTTAAAATGTATTACCCAAAGCAATCTATACATGTAATGCAATCCTATCAAAATTCCAATAGTATTTTTCACAGAACTAGAACAAAAATGTCCTAAAATTAAATGGAACCAGAAAAGACCCTGATAGCCAGAATAGTTTTGAAAGAGAAATATTACAATTCCAGATTTAAATTATATTACATTGCTTTTTAATAAAGACAGTATGTTACTGGCACAAAAACAGACACATAGATCAACAGAACATAATAGAAAAAAAATAAACAAACACAATTTTAGAGTCAATCAATCTTCAAAAAATCAGGAAAGAATGTCCAGTGGGCAAAGGAACATTTCTTCAACCATGGTGCTGGGAAAACTGGCCAGCTACATGGGAAAGAATGAACTGGATCACTTTCTTATGCCATACACAAAAATAAATTCAAAATGAATTAAAGACCTAAATATGAGACCTGAAAACATAAAAATGCTAGAAGAAAGCACAGGCAGTAATGTCTCTGACATCAGCTGTGGCAACATTTTTCTAAAAGTTTATTTTTTCAAGATTTTTTTATTGATTTGACAGAGAGAGAGAAAGAGATAACAAGAACAGGAACACAAGTAGGGGGAGTGGGAAAGGGAGAAGCAGGGTTCCCGCTGGGCCAGTAGCCCGATGTGAGGCTCAATCCCAGGACCCTAGGATCATGACTTGAACCAAAGGCAGACGCTTAATGACTGAGCCACCCAGGCGCCCCTAGCAGCATTTTTCCAGATAGATCTCCTGAACAAGGGCAATAAAATATAAACTACTGGGACTACCTCAAAATGCAAAGCTTCTGTACAGCAAAGGAAACAATCAACGAAAATTAAAGACAACCTCCAGAATCACAGAAGGTATTTGCGAACAGCTATCCAATAAAGGGTTAATTTCCAAAATATATAAAGAACTTACACAGCTCAACTCCCAATAAACAAATCATCCAATTAAATATGGACCGAAAACATAACAAACATTTTTCCAAAGAAGACGTCCCATTGGCCCACAGACACATGAAAAGATGCTCAATATCATCATCATCAGGGAGACTCAAATCAAACTATAATGAGATACCACCTCATACCTGTCAGAATGGCTAAAATCAACATCAACACAACGAAAGAACAAGTGTTTGTGAGGATGTGAAAAAGGAACTCTCTTGCACTATTGATGAGAAAACAAGCTGGTCTAGACACTGTGGAAAACAGTATGGAGGTTCCTCAAAAAGTTAAAAACACAACCACCGTACAAGCCAGTAAGCACACACCTGGGTATTTACCCAAAGAATACAAGAACACTAATTGAAAGGGATATATACACCCCTCTGTTTACAGCAGCATTATTGACAATTGCCAAATTCTGGAAGCAGCCCAAGGGTCCATCTTTTGATCAGTAGATCAATAAAATGTGGTATGTATGTAAACACACATGCACATACATATAAACCATATAAATACATATGTATTTATATATATATAATAGATATTATAAGACACACACACACACACACACACACACACCCCAAAAATGGAATGTGATACAGCCATAAAAAATAACGATATCTTGCCATTAGCAA
>NW_025411168.1:0-5229 GCF_002201575.2 Neomonachus schauinslandi | reverse complement strand
GTGTTTTCATTTTCATTGGTTTCCATGTATTTTTTTAATTCTTCTTTTTTTTTTATTTATTTTTTTATTCTTATGTTAATCCCCATACATTACATCATTAGTTTTAGATGAAGTGTTCCATGATTCATTGTTTGTGCATAACACCCAGTGCTCCATGCAGAACGTGCCCTCCTCAGTACCCACCACCAGGCTAACCCATCCTCCCACCCCCCTCCCCTCTAGAACCCTGTTTGTTTTTCAGAGTCCATCGTCTCTCATGGTTCGTCTACCCCTCCGATTTCCCCCGCTTCATTCTTCCCCTCCCGCTACCTTCTTCTTCTTCTTTTTTTTTTTTTTCTTAACATATATTGCGTTATTTGTTTCAGAGGTACAGATCTGAGATTCAACAGTCTTGCAAAATTCACAGCGCTTACCAGAGCACATACCCTCCCCAGTGTCTATCACCCAGTCACCCCATCCTTCCCACCCCACCCCCCACTCCAGCAACCCTCAGTTTGTTTCCTGAGATTAAGAATTCCTCATATCAGTGAGATCATATGATACTTGTCTTTCTCTGATTGACTTATTTCACTCAACATAATACCCTCCAGTTCCATCCACGTCGTTGCAAATGGCAAGATCTCGTTCCTTTTGATGGCTGCATAATATTCCATTGTATATATATACCAGATCTTCTTTATCCATTCATCTGTTGATGGACATCTTGGCTCTTTCCACAGTTTGGCTATTGTGGACATTGCTGCTATAAACATCGGGGTGCATGTATCCTTAGAAAGAGCTTTTTCAAGGAATACTGTTCCAATGACCATTTCCAAATACATCATCAGCTGGGAGAACCAATCTCCTAACCCTAAATCACTTCTGTTTTTCCTCCCCCCCACCCACGATAGGAAAGTCAAGAGAAATCCAAATCCAGAAGGAAGAATAAAGTCCTCTTGATTACTTGGCCCCCAGATGTAGCCAATGGAGGCTTCCCATCACTCAAGCCAATAGGCCTTTCTTAGTCCTGAGACTTCCAGCTTGCAAAGAGATTTTGCTGGACACTTTGTTCTCAACACATTGTACTCAACATTATTTTACTCTCAACACTAAGAAAGTCCTCATTTGCTCTGTGTCCATTTCCATTCTGTTGATCTTTCCTCAAGCTAGGTTATCTGGAATGAAGCCTTCTCAATCAGCCAGGGGAGAGAGGTGCCCTGACTACCCACCCACAGATTTATCCAAGGCAGCCACACAGGCTCAGGGACAAGAGGACCAACCATTTTTTATTCGCATACCAGACACTAATTCTCTCACTTCACACAGGACCAGAGGGGGAACTCACCAGTAATGCCTAGGTGCTGGCTGTGAGTACAAGCACCTTTCAGCCTGAATGTGAACCAAGAGCTAGACAGAAAATCAGCAATACTATAGGAATGTATATAAGAAGGGCCAATTGACTACATTTAAAATGGGAATGGACTAAATTTGAAATGAGAAGTCTAGTTTTTTCCCCTACCTAAGAAATGAGGCCAGCACCTTGTAAAATCCTCTGGCCAAGCTGAAACACACACACACACACACACACCCACACACACACACACACATACACTCGCTGTTGGGAACCTTGAAATGCCTTAGGTCTCCTCCTCATGCGAACATAGTTCTGAAACTAAATTTCAAGGGGAGAGGGCCTGTGGCCCACCCTTCCACATAGTCACAGGAATCTCCCAGACTTCCCAGTTTAAAGAAGAGGATATTGCTCTGAGACACTGGATCTGAATGGCCCACAGGCTGAATCTAGACTGAAAAAGAGCAAGAGGATGGAAATGTGTTTATCAGAGGTGGGATGAGACATAATGTTTTGATTAAAATGACTAGGACAATCTCCTAGCAACCCAATTCTCATTCCCAGGAATGAGAAACAGATGTGGACTTGGGTGAAGGGAAATCTCCATTGCCTACACCGGGGAGCCTTGTCAGCAAGAACTCTGCATTCTTCCTTCAGAAAGAGGGAAACCCTGTGTTAGCCTCTTTTAATGGCCCTTCCCATGAAGGGATAGAGGCTGCAGTGATTCAAGCATAGTAGATTGGGACTCCCAGCTGATGCTCAAGTTTTTGGATGCAGGCCGTGGAGCAATATGCCTTGAAAGGGCACTTCCTGAGCTCACCAGCTCCTTCAGCATGCAGCATATTGGTGACAGTTCTGTTCTTCAGAAGGAGGGCATCTCAAGCTCAAGGAGAGGATGGTCCCCTTCCCTGTGGGGTATCAGACATGGACGCTCTCACGTAGCACAGGACTGAAGTAGGAACTCACAACCAATCCTTGGCTGCTGGCTAGGTGGTGGGTAAAATCCCACACCCCCATATGTAAACCAACCCTAAATAAAAAAAAATCAGCAAGGGGATGGAAATGGTACAAGGAAGGCCAAAAATCTACAGTAAATTGGGAATAGGGAATTTGTTTGGGGATTGTAGCTATTGGGTTGCATGTGCCCTTTCAAAACAGTATGCGTGCATCCTTTGGAGAAAAACCCAGGCATGCAATAGATGGGTCATAGGTAGTTCTATCTGTAACATTTTCAGGAACCTCCATACAGTGTTCCAGAGGGCTGCACCAGTTTGCAATCCCACCAACAGTGTAAGATATTTCCCCTCTCTCCACATCCTTGCAAACATCTGTGGTTTGCGCAGTTATTCATTTTGGCCTTTCTGATTGGTGTGAGGTAGTACCTCATTGTGGTTTTGATTTGTATTTCCCTCAGGCTGAGTGATGTTGAGCATTTTTTCTTTCTTTTCTTTTTTTTTTTTTAAAGATTTTATTTATTTATTTGAGACAGAGAGAATGAGAGACAGAGAGCATGAGAGGGAGGAGGGTCAGAGGGAGAAGCAGACTCCCTGCCGAGCAGGGAGCCCAATGCGGGACTCGATCCCGGGACCCCAGGATCATGACCTGAGCCGAAGGCAGTCGCTTAACCAACTGAGCCACCCAGGCGCCCAAGCATTTTTTCTTAATCCTACGAGAGAACACAGGCAGCAACCTGTTTGACAAATTCAGCTAGACACATCTCCAAAGACAAGGGAAACAAAACCCAAAATGAACGATTGGGACTCCTCCAAGATCGAAAGGTTTGCACGGCAAAGGAAATGATTGAAAAAAACAAAAGACAATGTAAAGAATGGGAGAAGATGCCTGGGCAACATAACCGCTAGCACATGGACATTCCTGTTGGAGAAACTGGGAACACCTGGCATTCAACAAAGCCCACAGACACCATTCTGATGTTGGGGTCCAAACGGAGCACTGAAGTAGGGATGAATGTGCTCAAGGAACCTGACTGACATTATATGAGAAGGGAGAGACACAGGATGGCTCTAGTTATAGGAAGAGTCAAGGAACCTGAGAACTGGCTCATCTGAACACAGAGGAAGACTCCCTGGCTGCTATCCTAGGCGTTCAAACTTTCAGGAGAGACTGTGTGAGATTACCAATTGCAGGATGAAGCCAGCACCTGGGTTTACCAGATCTCAAGTGATTTGGGGGCAAATCTCATGAAGTATCAGTCCAAATCTCGTAATATGTCATTCAAGCCCAGTGAGGCCTTGGGTCAGCCACCAAGATCTAGGGTAAAAACCTGTGAGGTTTCTGGCCAAAGCTCTCAGGGCCTTGGATGGAACTGGCACCCCCTAGCAGAGCCTGCTTTGCACCACTTAGTTAGTGATGACATATGCCAGAAGTGTGCACAACGTCCAATATCTCCAGTTTGAGAAATGCTACCAGGCACACGTGAGAGAAGAAACAAGCTGTTTCACACATAAATCCCTGGTATCACAACACCCTGTGGGGGAAGGGATAATAAGGGAGCACTGATTTCAGAATGAATGGACCTGGTGAACCCTTTTTCACACTAAACCCGAATGACAGAATGAGGAGGGCAGGAGGAGGAGGAAAAAGCAATGTGCCATACCAAGCAAGACAGGTTAGCAGGCATTGAAAATATTAAGGTTGTCTCTATTGACTGCACAACCACCCAGAAAAGGAAAAATAAAACATCTCTTTCTTGGGGCGCCTGGGTGGCTCAGTCATTAAGTGTCTGCCTTCAGCTCAGGTCATGATCCCAGGGTCCTGGGATTGAGTCCCACATTGGGCTCCCTGCTCAGCGGGAAGCCTGCTTCTCCCTCTCCCAATCCCCCTGTTTGTGTTCCCTCTCTCGCTGTCTCTCTCTCTCTGTTGAAATATAAATAAAATCTTTAAAAAAAAAATTTCTTTGGCCAGACATCACATGATCTTGGGGAAAATCTTGTGAGATCTCATTTAAATCTCGTGAGACTGCAACCCACTTATTGAGATCTAGGAATAAAAACCGTTTGCACCTGTGGCAAAATCCCTGCACCTTGGGAGAATCTTTTAACCCATACGTAGCAGGGCTTGCTACTGTTCCTAATGTCAGTAGTGAATACACATGGAAGGGTTGGGCAGAATTCTACTTTCCTGATTGGTCACAGGCATGCCCTTCAGGAAGACAGAAAGTGTCTCACACCTAATCCCTGTTGTTTCAGCATCCTGACTCTAAGCAGCTAAGAAGGGAGCATGAATTCAGGATGAATGGGCCAGGTGGATGCTTATTCACACTCATCCAGAGGTGTGAGTAACGGGAGAGCAGGAGGGGAAAGAAAAAGAAAAAGTCCCCATTTCAGGATGGTGAGAACAGAGGCAGGGACCATGGGGGGTATCCTCGGCTCTCAAAACTTTAATGCGCTCTGTATTAGCCTCACAACACCCCAGAAATAAAGGAAAATATACCTCTTTCCTTCACCAGACCTCAGGAGATTTGGGGGTAAATTTCATGAGATCCCAGCCCAAGTCTTGTGATATCTCATTCAAATCTCACCAGAACTCATTAAAATTTCACCAGATCTCAGTCCAAATCATGTGAGATCTCACCAAACCTCGTGAGATTTACTTCTGGAGAAGTAAAAGAACTAAAATCTAACCAAGTCGAAATCAAAAAGGCTATTTATTAGCGAGGTGCAATCAAATATGGGGGCGCTAACTGCTAGGATGAATGAAGCAGAAGAGAGAATCAGTGATATAGAAGAACAAATGATGGAAAATAAAGAAGCTGAGAAAAAGAGAGATAAACAACTACTCGATCATGAGGGCACAATTCGAGAGTTCAGCGATACCATAAGACGAAACAACAGAATAATTGGGATCCCAGAAGAAGAAGAAAGAGAGAGAGGGGCAGG
>NW_025411167.1:0-5230 GCF_002201575.2 Neomonachus schauinslandi | reverse complement strand
CCCCGGCAAAGACATTTGGGAACCATGGCAACAGGCCCCTCCCCCAGAAGATCAGCGAAAACAGCCAGCCAAGATCACGTTTACCGATCAATGAGAACAGCAGAACTCCAGCGCTAGGGGAATACTGCAGATAGAATTCATGACTTTTTTACTATGATTCTTTAGCTTTTCAAAGTTAGTTTTTTTAACTGGCTTTTTTTTTAATTTTTCATTTTCCTTTTTTCAAACAACATCGTTTCAATCCCTTTTTTACAACAAATATTTTTTTTTATTTTTCATTTTTAGAGTCATATTCTATCCCTTCATAGTAGTTACCCTTATTTTTGGTATATATATAAGTTGTCCTCTCTTTTAAATTTTGAGATACAGTTTCTTCTAACAGACCAAAGTATACCCTAAATCTCTAGTGTATGGCTTTGTTCTAGTCTCCTGCCTGATCACATTCTCCCCCCCTTTTTTTTAAATCCTCTTCTTTCTTTTTTTCAACTAACTTCTTATCTTATAAATTCCTCTTATAAAATCTTTTATAACTTTCGTCTTTACACTCATACCCCATCCCTTCATAGTATTAATCCTTATTTTTGTACATATATAAGTTCTTCTTTCGTTAAAATTTTGGGAGGCACTTTCTTCTAACAGAATAAAACACTCCCAAAATGTAATGTGTGGCACTGATCTATGCACCATCCTGATCATATTTGATCATATTCTGTTTCTGTTTTGTTTTGTTTTTGTTTGTTTTTATCTTTTTCTTTTTCTTTTTTTTTTCCTTTCCCTTTCTTTTCCCCTGGTTTCAGGTCTTTTCTGATCTGTTCAGTGTATATTTTCTGGGGACATTGTTACCCCATTAGCATTTTGTTCTCTCATTCATCTATTCTCCTCTGGACAAAATGACAAGATGGAAAAAATCACCTCAACAAAAAGAAAAAGAGATAGTGCCGACTGCCAGGGACCTAATCAATACGGACATTAGTATGACGTCAGAACTAGAGTTCAGAATGATGATTTTCAAGATACTAGCTGTGCTTGAAGAAAACATGGAAGATATTAGAGAAACCCATTCTGGAGAAATAAAAGAACTAAAATCTAACCAAGTCAAAATCAAAAAGGCTGTTAATGAGGTGCGATCAAAAATAGAGCCTCTAACTGCTAGGATAAATGAGGCAGAAGAGAGAATTAGTGATATAGAAGAACAAATGATGGAAAATAAAGAAGCTGAGAAAAAGATAAACAACTATTGGATCACGGAGGCAGAATTGGAGAGATAAGTGATACCATAAGACGAAACAACATTAGAATAATTGGGATCCCAGAAGAAGAAAGAGAGAGAGGGGCAAATTATAGCAGAGAAATTCCCTAATTTGGGGAAGGAAAAGGCATCAAAATCCAGGAGGCCCAGAGAACCCCTCTCAAAATCAATAAAAATAGGTCAACACCCTGACATCTAATAGTAAAACTTAGGAGTCTCAGAGACAAAGAGAAAATCCTGCAAGCAGCTGGGGAGAAGAGATCTGTAACCTACAAGGGTAGAAACATTAGATTGGCAACAGACCTATCCATAGAGACCTGGCAGGGCAGAAAGGACAGGCATGATATATTCAGAGCACTAAATGAGAAAAATATGCAGCCAAGAATACTATATCCACCTAAGCTGCCATTGTAAATAGAAGAGAGGTAAAAAGCTTCCAGGACAAAGAAAAACTAAAGGAATTAGCAAACACAAAACCAGCCCTACAATAAATATTGAAAAGGGTCCTCTAAGCAAAGAGAGAGCCTAAAAGCAACATAGAGCAGAAAGGAACAAAGACAATATACAGTAACAGTCACCTTACAGGCAATACAATGGCACTAATTTCCTATCTTTCAATAGTTACCCTGAATGTAAATGGGCTAAATGCCCTAATCAAAAGACATAGCTATCAGATTGGATTAAAAAAAAACAACAAGACCCATCAATAAGCTCTCTACAGGAGGTTTATTTTAGACGCAAACACCACCAGACAGAATGTGATGGGTCGAGGACCACTCGTCATACTAGTGGACATGAGAAGAAAGGTGGAGTAGCCATCCTTATATCCGACATACTAGATAGTGAACCAGAGTATAATAATGATAAAGAAGGACAGTATATCATAATAAAGGGGTCTAGGCCACAAAAAGATCTAACAATTTTAAATATTGATGCCCCTAACTTGGGAACACCCAAATATATAAACCAATTAATAACAAAATTAAAGAAAAACTTTGAAAATAATACAATAATTGGAGGGGACTTTAACACCCCAATCACAGCAATGCACAGATCATCTAAGCAGATCACCAAGGAAACAGGGCTTTGCATGTCATCCTGGACCAGATGGCCTTAACAGAAATGTTGAGAGCACTTCATCCTAAAACAATTAGTAGTAGTAGTAGTAGTAGTAGTATTTCAGCTGCTGAGCTAGGTCAGACAGCTTTTGGTCTGAAGGCATTTGTTTCAAGGACTGGCACTTTGTCCAATGATGTGGCGAGTCCATCTCCCAGTACTTACTTGTTTCATAAAACTCCCTCTCTGACAGGAGTCTGGAGTCATTGTACACATTTTGTACATCAGATGGATATTCAAACACTCATGGTCCCTGTGCTGAGCCGTGTTCTGAACCCAGAGGTGTGGGGCCCAGGTGGTGGAGAATCCTCAGTGCTCTGATATCCAGTGTCCCGCTCCCATATGAGAAATGGGAATGTGCCCCTGAGTAGCCAGGCCATACTCACAGTGTGAAACTGGTCTAGGAGTTGCCAAGTGCATGGCAGGAGGTGTGGGCAGGGGCTTGGAATGGGCAGGGACAGAGAAGTGGGCAGAGAATTTGAGGAATAGCAGGAAGAGCTGTGGCTAAGGGCCATTTCTCTCCTTAGTGCAGCTTCAGTCTTTCTGAGGCATTTATAACAGCCCTGGGGCATCACAGTGCCTTCTTGTGATGTCACAACTATGTCCTGGCCAATCACCAGGACATTCTCAGGTTGTCCCCATTTGGGTGGCCAGTCACCAGGACGCTCAGATTGCCAACGATCTATGGATTTCTCAGTGTGCCTGCTGACATCATTGTCTGGAAGCCATGTTTTAAAAGAAAGGAGATTAACTTTCCTTCAAGAGGAAAAAATCATATTTGGGATGTATTCATAGTAAAGTTCATGGTGAGGGAGAAAGGACTTAACCAGCAGAAAGCTAAATGTGTCACTCATTGTCACCATTCACTAAAACGCAGACACCGATATTAATGAAGACATGGGCCATTAAGACCTCAGGAAACGTCACACTTCAGGGGTAAGTCGATAACATGGCAGTCGAGTAGATGCTACTCTCCCTTCTTCCATCAAAGCTTAAGTAAAAGTGTAGAAAATGGTAGATATTATGTTTGGTATATCTTCGCACAATAAACCTAAAACTAGAAAGGATGAAGCTTTGTCAGAAGTCATTACCTGCTTGACAAAACAACATTCAGCTCTCATAGAAGGGGGGTGACAAAATCCAGCCTGTCATGAAGTTCACAGTCTTCATGTCCAGAATCCAACGAGAAAGATCAAGTGGGAGGAGTTAAGATTTATCTCCCCCCTCGAATACAGCTACAGTATTATCAGATCATTCTGAACACCCAGGACAACAGTCAAGTATCTGAGAAAACAAGTGCTGCAGGTCTACAAGTAGAAAAGTGACCACCATTTGGAAGGTAGGAGGTGTGGAGACGTGAATCTGGTGTGACATAGCTGAGGATACAGGGGAGGGAAGGGGGGCTTGAGGAGGCTACAGCAAAGTTTTATAAGCAGCGGAGCACAAAATGGTAACATTTAGAAATTTGCTCTTTTGGGGGTGTTCCTGGCTTAAAGGTGCTTAGTTGGGGAAGCCAGGTGGAATCCTGGGTGTGACAGAGTGGTCTCAGGATCCCTGGAGTCTCATGAAAATGGGAGGTGCCTGAGTGTGACAGAGTTCCCACACTTCTAAAAGTTAAAAATAGAGCTACCTTATGACCCAGCTTTAGGAACGGGAACCCTGCCTGAGAACAGTGAGTCTAGCTGCCAGCTTTCTGCTTTGTATTGCCATAAACTGCTAACCGATTCATCGTTGTGCAATTGCTTTCCTGACATAGGGTGGCAAAAGGCAGCAGCATGGGAGATCCTCCATGAGGGGAACCACATGAATCTATGCTGAACATTGGAGTTTTGGAACTCAGTCCCATGCCTGAGCTAAAAACGCTTGGACACAGGCAGGGTGAACATATGGTTTTGACGGTAACCGGCGAAACAGAGAGATGGATTACAAAGAATGAGAGTTGGACTTCTTCTTTGCTGATTTGGATGCCTTATATTTCTTTTTCTTGTCTGATTGCTGAGGCTAGGACTTCCTGTACTATGTTGAACAGCAGTGGTGAGAGTGGACATGCCTGCCGTGTTCTTGCACATAGGGGAAAACCTCTGTTTTTCCCTTTTGAGGGTGACATTTCCTTTGGGTCTTTCCTATATAGCCTTTATGATGTTATGTTCCCCCTCTCTCTACATGGTGGAGTTTTTTTTTCATGAAACGATGCTGTATTTTGTGGAATGCTTTTTCTGCATCTATTGAGAGGGTCCTGTGGTTGTTGTCCTTTCTTTTTTATGTGGTGTTTCATATTGATTTGCAGAGGTTGAACCACCCTTGCAGCCCAGGAATAAATCCCACTTGGTCGTGGTAAATAATCCTTTAACAGTTGGATCCTATTGGCAGTATCTTGGTGAGAATATATGCATCCTTGTTCAGTAGGGATACTGGTCTGTAATTCTCCTTTTAATGGTGGTCCTTGTCTGGTTTTGGGATCAAGTAATGCTGAACTCATAGAATGAGTCTGGTATTTTCCTTCCATTTCTATTTTTTGTAATAGTTTCAGAAATATAGGTATTAATGCTTCTGTAAATGTTTGGTAGAATTCCCCTAGGAAGACATCTGGCCCTGGACACTCATGTGTTGGGAGATTTTTGATTATTAACTGAATACTTTCTACTGGTTTGGGGTCTGTTCAGGTTTTCTATAACTTCCTGATTCAGTTTTGGTAGTTTATGTTTCTAGGAATGTATCCATGTCTTCCAGAGTGCCCAATTTGTTGAGATATAATTCGTCCTATTTTCTTGTATCTGTTTGCATTTATTGGGTGTTCGTTGTGAGCTCTCCTCTTTCATTTAGGTGTTTATTTATTTGGGTCCTTTCCCTTTCCTTTTGATAAGT
>NW_025411166.1:0-5233 GCF_002201575.2 Neomonachus schauinslandi | reverse complement strand
TAGCCACACCTGTTCCCTGTCCCTCCAGGGGCTGAGACCCATGTTCTGTCCCTCTGACCACCAGCCCCTCAGGCCACTGCCAGAGAGAAAACTGGTGGCCAGTGCACACACATCTGAGGAGAGCCAGTGGAGTGAGGTCGGGGAGCAATCGCCCGATGTACAAATGGAACCCATAACTGCTAGAAACATCGTGTACTAGTTCAGAAGGAAACTTCTCAACATCTTCTAACCGTCAGGGATTCAAGGAGATGGCTGATGAACTCCCATGGAAAGGGTGCCGGCAGAAGAAGAAAGACTTCCCAGAAATTAAAAAAACAAATACACACACAAAAAATTGAGTGTAATTGCTGAATAACTGGAATGTCGCTGCTGAAAAATCTACCAAATGACCTGGAAGCTACAACTGAGGAAATCAACCATAAATCAGGGAGCAAAGATGGGATGTGTGAGAGAGAAGTGCTTGGGGAGCTGCGCACATTTGTTTAGTGCCTCTAATGGGTGTCAGGCACTACGTCAGTGACATATATGAACTACTTTACTCTTCAGGCAGCTGTAGGAGGATGTGAATGTGTTCCTTTCCTAGTGTCCTCCCAGAGTCAAAGGATTTTTTTTTTTTTTAGAATTAGGGTTGAATTTTATCAAATAATTTTACTAAATCTATTGAGATAAGTATTTTTCTCCTTTAGTCTGTTGTCATGGAGAGTTACTTTCCGATATTGAAACACACTTGCATTCCTCCCTTTTTTCAGAGAGAGAGAGAGAGTGAGCGCAAGTGGGGCAGGAAGGGGCAGAGGGAGAGAGAGAGAGTCTGAAGGAGGCTTCACACCCAGTTTGGAGCCCAAAGTGGGGCTCGATCTCACGACCCTGAGATCACGGTCTGAGCTGAAATCAAGAGTCGGATGCTTAACCAACTGAGATGCCCAGGTTCTCCCTCCCCCACTTATTTTTAAAAACACACTTGCATTCCTGGTAGAAATCCTACTTGTTCATAACTTTTCTGTCTATTTGCTTTTTTGACATTATTAATTCTGCATTTGGTTTCCTAATGTTTCCTTTGATTTTGTATTTGTATTTGTAAGTGAAATTGGTCTGTAATGTTCTTGCCTGGTTTTCTAGCCTCATAAACTACTTAGGAGTTTAAAGGTAAGTTAAGTTTTAGGTAAAACTAGTTTTACCACTTTTTATTCTCTGGAGGAGTTTGTTGAGAATTATCTTTAATTTGAAAATTTCTTAAAGTTCAACCATAAAGACAATGGGGGCCTGGTACTATTTTTTTTTGGTAGAGGGTAATTAGTGGCTCTCATTTTAATTTCTTTAATGGTTATTGCTCTGCTCATATTATCCATTTTTTCTGAGGTCAGTTTTGGTGATTTACATTTATCTAGATAATTGTTCATTAATCCATAATTGAAAATATATTGGCCTAGCTTTTGTAGTAATCTCCGATAAAGTTTACAATCTCTCTTATATCTCCCTAATAAGTCCTTAAAGTTTTTTATCAATATATCAATTGATCCCTTTCTCTTTTTTTAAAGATTTATTATATGAGAGAGAGGGAGGGAGGGATGGAGGGAGGGAGGGACAGAGGGAGAGAGAACCTCCAGCAGACTGCATGTTGAGCAGGGAGCCCAACACAGGGCTCGATCTCACAACCCTGAGATCGCAACCTGAGCCAAAACCAAAAGTCGGGTGCTTTACCAACTGTATCATCCAGGTGCCCCTCAATTGATCCTTTCTCTGTTTCTCTCTCTCTCTCTGTCTCTGTGAACGCCTTGGTTTAGTGGTGAATGGTGCAGGGTAGAGGGAAACTTACAGCAAAGATTCTCTCCTGGCCAGACTTTAGTCAGGTTCTCTGAGCCTTCTCCTTGACTAGGCCTGACCATATACTTCAGGTCCAGTTTGAGAAGAAACCTACTAATTAGCTGAGCCAGAATCCCCCACCCTCGATATCTGACCAAATTCTTCACGTCCCAGCATCCCCTAGGTAGTATGTGATCTCTCCAGCCTGTCTTCAGTGAAAGCCCTTAGTGAGCTTAGCAAGAATTACTCTACCCTCCTGGTAACTTTCCATCCACTGACTGCCCCACCCTGCCTCTTGGCTATAAATCCGTACTCTTCTTGTTGATTTGGAGTGGGGTCCAATCTGTCTCCCCCACTGCAAACCCACTGTAGTAGTCTGCCTCAATAAAGTGTGCCTGACCATCCTTAACGAGTGTCAGAATAATTATTTTGGTAACATTGGAAATGAGTAATTATAATATGGTTGATGAGGATTAGAAGAAAGTGCATAATAGGGGCTATGCGGTTATAAGGGAATCGCTTAGGGGCTTGTAAAGGTTCAAGAATTTGGAAAATATTAAGACAAGAGAGGAGATGGTATTTAGGATGAACCAAAAGACTGGGGAAATAACAGGTGGGGGAAACTGAAAGAAATTAGTCCATCTTTAGTGGCAGGGCTAGTAAGGACCCCACAGAACAAGTGTCCAGAGGGCTTAGCTGTCTAATAGGCATTTCAATATTTTATGTCCAAAAGGAAGCTCTTGAGTTATTTTTTCCCCCAGTGTTTTCCCCTAAAATACTAACTCAGTTTCCCAGATCACAAACTGGAACCACTATCCCTTTTGTGTTGAACAAGCCAGAAGCTTCAGAAAGAGCAGTGTGGGTTACATTCTGGATGTACTTTTCTTCCTTTTATTTTATTGTATTTTATCTGCTTTTATTTTATTTTATTTTTTAGTTTATTTTAGAGAGAGGGCTCACGCAAGCTAGTGAGGTGGGGTGTGAAGGGGCAGATGGAGAGGGAGAGAATCCAAAGCAGACTTCCCGCTGTGCGTGGAACCTGATGTGGGGCTGGATCCCATGACCGTGAGATCATGACCTGAACCTAAATCAAGAGTCAGACACTTAACTGACTGAGCCACCAGGTGTCCCACTTGATGTACTTTTCAAGTGTGTGCGGGGACACGTGGGGCTTGATGGATGCCTTTCCAACATTCTGTGGTTTGTAAACTTTGTCCTGGCAGTTCTGAGTGCTGGACTATCAGAAACCCATCAGTGGGGATACTTTCAAAGATAGCAGGGGCTGTAAGAAACTACAGGAGTAAGGATAATTTTGATCAAAAATGAGAGTTCTGGGTGAAGAAGTACAGTGGATGTTCCTCATAGTCACCCGTGGCGGGGGAAACAGGACAATTCATACACCCTTACAGTGTTCAGATGAATTAGTTGACAGGTAAATCCAAACCTTTAAACTTTGTTTCAGAAGCGACAAGTTGAGTGTCATCGTCGGAAAACAGGCAGCTGATGGTCCATTGCCAACGTGACCCTTTCGTCCAGATGATTTTCCCAGACTCTCTGGGTATGACCCAAGCCATATATCTGAAAGCACGTCGTACATGTGGACTCACAGAGTCAGGTAGGTGCCCCGGAAGTCTGTTGTGTTAGAAATGTGAGCCCAACAAGTTTTTCTGGTTTGCTGGTCACCAGGGACACCTGATGTCACCCCACACAAATGTCAGTGGTTCACGCTCTTGTTCCTGGTCCTGTGAGGACATGTGGTGTCTGAGGGGAGACAGTGTTTCAACTGAAGGGGTGTTTTGCTTCTGCCGGTACCCTGGTGATGGTGGCTTTTGATTTGTATTTTCTTTTCTTTCTTTTTCTTTCTTTTTCTTTCTTTTTCTTTCTCTTTCTTTCTTTCTTTCTTTCTTTCTTTATTTCTATCTTTCTTTCTTCTCCCTCTTTCTTTCTTTCCTTCCTTCCTTCCTTCCTTCCTTCCTTCCTTTCTTTTTTGTAGTATCTTCAAGCTCCATGAGCAAAGGAAGAGAGGACAAAATGTAGTTTGGATCCCCTTCATTCTACTCGGCCCGTAAAGTACAGACATGGAGTCATTTCCATTGAACACAGAACACAGGGAAGAAGAAAGGATGCAGGTGGTGAATATGGACCCAGCCAGTGACGCTCTGAATCTTCAGCTGCAACATCCGGGCCATGCTGGCCACCGGCAGGCTGCCAGCAAACAGCACCACAGGCTGTGGGACCCAGAGATGCTGCTCCGGGAGGGACCTCGCTCCAGTCTGTGCTCTGTCAGCTGTCCCACCGCCCACCCACATCCACCCCCACCGAGTCTGAGGACCTCCAGGCCCCGGTGGACACCGTGAGGATCGTGTCCTGCTGGATGGACTGCCCCCACCTCTCCTCTCTGGCCTCTCGCACGAGCTGGGATCAAGCCGAACCCGTCCCAGCGCCCCCTCTCAGCGCCTTAACTGCACACATAATTCCAGCATTCACTTCCGGTCTCCACACAGGCTCAGCCTGCACACATCTCCTTCTATTAAAGGTCTTTCCCGCCACGTGGGTGCTGCAGCAAGAATCATGAGAGTCACTATTGAATCTTTGGTCCCCCCTGCCCCACGTGGAATCTGTCACCCAAACCTCTCCGGGTCCCCCACCTGCCCCGACATTTCTCCTATTTCTCTACCACTTTCTCCTCCACCGTGACCACGAGTCCAAATTGTCATTTCCTACGTGGACCTGGCAGGGTCTAACCAGCCTTGCAGGCGTGAGGTTCCTACTGTTGCCGTAACAAATTACCACAACCGCGGTGGCTTCACACAACACAACTTGTTAATCCTAGAGTTTTGTAGGTCAGAAGCCTGACACAGAGCCACAGGGATCGCCCAAGACAGTCTCCCCATTTAAAGGCCAGCCTAGTAACAACCTTAATTCCCCGTTGCCTTGTCCAGTCACGTATTCACAGGCTCTGGGGAGCAGGGTGTGGACATCCTTGGGGGTCACTTCTGCCTATGACAGCTTCCACTGTCTCCTCTCTCTGGGGTCTTCTCTGCGCAGCAAGCAGAGCGATACCACTAGAATAATGTCATGTAAATAGATCATGTCGCTTCTAGAAAACAGATCAAACAACGAATAAACAGTCTCTTTAGACACGTCCGACTGCACTTCGAATAAGACACAGGGTCCCTCATGTGGCCTCCAAAGCCCTGCATGATGGACCCCCAGGCTTCAGGCGCACTGGCCGCTCCAGGTTTGAGGGGAGGTGGGTGTGAGTAGAGAGGGTGGGTCTCCCTGTCCTTTCATTCCTGGGGGTAGATCCCCTTTCTTGTAATTGTGTGGTGGGGTCATGAAGACTCAAACCTTCCGTGTAGCTCTTTTTTTTTTTTTAAGGTTTATTTATTTATTTATTTGAGAGAGCGAGATTGAGAGAGAGAGAGAGAGC
>NW_025411165.1:0-5238 GCF_002201575.2 Neomonachus schauinslandi | reverse complement strand
CAGCTGTGGAAGGGAGAGGGAGGAAGCAGGATTTGGGAAGGGGCAGAGCTGAGACACAATTCAGCATCATCTATAACCTCGGCCAACCCTCCCAGGAGATCAAAAGATGGGATGACCTTTCAGAACTGTGCTGAGCTGGGGCAACAAGCCTGGCTTTTATGCATCCCAAATCAAGTGAGCACTGGAGGCAGGGCATTGTGGAAGGAGGATGTCTCCCCAGGTGAGGCAGCTCTTCAGCTGAGGCCACTCGGAAGGGGGCTTGACAGGTGAGGGCTGTGTGCAGCAGAGCTCTGGGTGCTGTGGCAATGAGTCCTTCAATCCTGACGGGACCTGGGCCACACATCACTGGATGTGTGTTTAGAGTCATGTTTGGATTCCTAACATGCTTAACTTCTTTGTCATGGGCATGATGTAACACCCATTATTTTAAACACATAGAAGAAGGGTACCACCTGATGGGGCCATAAAGGAAACTGATCTCTCCCCCTTACCATGCTATGTAAGTGGTGGCCCTTCTCAAAAGGCTGAAAGAGTTTACAACTCCAAGAAGAACCCTGGCTGGGGTTCCAGAGACTCCAGTGGGTCACTGACTCATCTCAGTCAGTCCCCTAGGTCTTGAATATGGAGTAGACATGTTCTTCTATCAGCCAGGGATCTCACTTTGGGCCACTGATCACCTGTGGGAATATCCTTGCCTCAGTTCTTGAAGGGGCGACGGACAGCATTCCCCTGGATCTGAGGGGGAACTACGGAGAACGAGAATGGACCAGTTGTTAAGATAATGTGGCGGGGGCGCCTGGGTGGCTCAGTTGGTTAGGCGACTGCCTTCGGCTCAGGTCATGATCCTGGATTCCCTGGATCGAGTCCCACATCGGGCTCCCTGCTCGGCAGGGAGCCTGCTTCTCCCTCTGACCCTCCCCCCTTTCATGTGCTCTCTCTCTCTCATTCTCTCTGTCTCAAATAAATAAATAAAATCTTTAAAAAAAAAAAAGATAATGTGGCGGATGATCTCTTATGTTTCCTTAGCTCCATGAAGAAGCTTGGACCCACCTCTTTTACTGTGAGAAAAGGCTTCATTCATTCAGCATGGCATTTGTTGAGCACCTGCTCTGAGAGTATGCTTTCCACCTTGTCAAAGACAGTGCACAACTCCTTAGGATGTTGTTTCCTTTAGTCATTGGTGATGAGTAACTCACAGTCTTTCATTATAATGCTTCCTTGGAAACTCATCATGGGAGATATAGACTGGCTCATATATTTCCCAGACAGAAGTTTGGCTAACAGTAGGGAATTCTAAACAAGTGAAGGCTGCAGATGATGAATGCACAGCATGATGATGGTTGAATTAAAAAAAAAAAAAAATATATATATATATATATATATATGCATGGTACTAAAATGTCCATGAAACATTTTGTTTAAGCACAGACACCAAGTCATTGTCTTTGTAGGGTTCTTATTCTTAAACAATTTAGAATACTTTGTCCTTTAGGATGCATGCTGGGCAACCATATCATGATTGAGTGACTCAATTCTCTTATTTATTTTACTTTTAATGATTTTCCTTCTCCTAAGAAAATGCATAGATACTATATTAGAACAGGACCAATAAGATCCATCTATGCATCTATCTATGTATCTATCTAGATATCTAGATATATAGAAAGAGAGAGAGGAGAGAGATTAATTATAAAGCATTGGCTCACATGATGATGGAGGCTGAGAAGTCCCACAGTGTTGTTTGCAATCTGAGACCTCAGGGAAGCCAAAGAGCCAGCGGCATAGAGTCCAGTCTGAGTCTGAAGACCTGAGAACCAGGAGCACCAAGGTTGGGAGGAGATCAGTTTCCCAGCAGTCAGGCTGAGAGCAAATTCAGCCTTCCTCTGCCAGTTTGTACTATTCAGGCCCTCACTGGGGAGGGCACCTACTTTACCCAATCTTCCAATTCAAATGCTCCTCTTTTCCAGAAACACCTTCACAGACACATCCAGAAGAGTGTTTAATCCGATATCTGGGCATCCCTTGGCTTCACAGATACAAATTGAAGTTCAATAATTATAATACAAACTTTGGGTAAAATGTATTTTAAAACGTGTTATGAACTAGGTTTAGGGGCGTCAGATAAAAAACAGAGTAACGCTGTGTTGGGTGTTCTGTGTTGGTTCCTCCAGATCTCCTTCCACCCTTTGCCACCATGTTTGGAGCCCCAGGAGACTGACCTCTATGAAGAGCACCCACTGGACCCCTTTGTCTATGGCTTCCTGTGGGATTTGGCCCATGGAAGTCCCAGAGAAAGCTGGGGACACAATGGCGGGTGGTACTTATGTTCCTTCAGGTCTTGTGTTGGCAGCGGCCACATTCCTGTGCTAATGGCCACTGTCTCCCAGGCAGCCGTCTCTGTGGGTTCTGGCATCCTCTCTCCCTGCAGTCTCCTCACCCTAGGGGGGCCATGGCTTTCCTGTGGCTGCTGCCTATGGAGGACACTTCCACATCCATTGTTGGTCTCCCGTAGCTGTGCCCACATCTTGGTGAGCAGAACCCTCATGAGCTCTGCTCAGTTCCTGGTTTGAGTGCACCATCTGATTCCTGCCAGCATTCTAAAGAAGCATTTCTCAGGGCGCCTGGGTGGTGCCGTCGGTCAAGTGTCTGACTCTTGGTTTTGGCTCAGGTTGTGATCTCACAGTCGTGAGATAGAGCCCTGCAGGGAGCCTGCTTGAGACTCTCTTCCTCTCCCTCCCTGCCTGTTCTCTCTCTCTAAATAAGTAAAATCTTAAGAAAAAAAAAAAAAGCGTTTTTCAGCATTGGTCTGTGCCACATGCATTTACCTTAGGATGCCCTCTATTCCTCATTGATCAGCATTTTGAATCTTTTCTTCCCATAACATTAAGTTTCCCTTAATAAAGCATATTCACTTTAAGTTCAAAGAGGGAAAAATCAGTACTAGTTTCAGCTTTTTAAAGAGGGCATTAATGTCCACAATAACCACACTATGGAAAGAGCCAAGATGTCCATCAATAGATGAATGGATAAAGAAGATGCGGTATATATATACACACACACACACACACACACACACACACACACACACAATGGAATATTATGCAGCCATCAAAAAAAACCCCACAAAATCTTGCCATTTGTAATGACATGGATGGAACTGGAAGGTATTATGCTAAGCCAAATAAGTCAATCAGAGAAAGACATATATCATATGATCTCACTGATACGAGGCATTCTTAATCTCAGGAAACAAACTGAGTGTTACTGGAGTGGTGGGGGTGCGAGGGATGGGGTGGCTGGGTGATAGACATTGGGGAGGGTATGTGCTATGGTGAGTGCTGTGAATTGTGCCAGACTGTTGAATCACAGAATGGCACCTCTGAAACACATAATACATTATATGTTAAAAAAAAAAATAAGAAGATAGTGGGAAGGGAAAAATGAAGCAGGGGGAATTGGAGGGGGAGACGAACCATGAGAGACTATGGACTCTGAGAAACAAACTGAGGGTTCTAGAGGGGAGGGGGGTGGGGGATGGGTTAGCCTGGTGATGGGTATTAAAGAGGGCACATACTGCATGGAGCACTGGGTGTTATGCACAAACAATGAATCATGGAACACTTCATCTAAAACTAATGATGTAATGTATGGGGATTAACATAACAATAAAAAATTTAAAAAAAACCAAAAAAAATAAATAAATAAAAACAAACTAAGGATTCTAGAGGGGAGGGGTTTGGGGGGATGGGTTAGCCTGGTGATGGGTATTAATGAGGGCACTTTCTGCATGGAGCACTGGGTGTTATATTCAAACAATGAATCATGGAACACTACGTCAAAACCTAACGATGTAATGTATGGTGATTAACATAACATAATAAAATAAAATTTCTAAAAAAGAAGACATTACATGAAGGTTGGGAAATGTTAAATACAAGCATTCACATGTTCCCCCTCTCTTGCCCCAAGCAAAGAAACATACACACTTTGTGAAAGACTGTGTAACTCCAGGGTGTTTCCTGTTCCTCAAGCTAGAACAACTGATTAGAGCAATGAGCTCTGACTCAGCACTTTATTTAACTAAACACGAACTGTTGACATCTCTCATTAACTCTGGTTTCCTTTTTCCTATCAGTTAAATTGAAGTTTTTTTTACTTAATGTAAGATTTGAGGTTTCTGTCTCAGAGCTTCCTAAGACTAGCTACTTTTATCCGCTCTTATTTTCATCTCAAAATCTAGATTTATTTGTAATTCTAAATATTGACATTAACTTTGCTTTTTTCTTCCATTTCAGTTTTGAGGTCCTGCTTTCAATTCTCTTGAGTCTATATACAGAATTAGAATCCAGGATCGTATGGTAATTCTGTGTTTAATTTTTGAGGAACAGCCATACTGTTTTCCACAACAGCTGGGCCATTTTGCATTTGCTCCAGCAGCACACAAAGGTTTTGATTTCTCCATATTCTTGCCAACACTTGTTATTTTCTGGATTTTTGTTTTATTTTTTAAATATAGTAATGCACATGATTACAAATCCACCATAGTAGTCTTCATCAAACTAGAAGTGTTCACATCACTCATTCCTCCAGGGATAGAAACATTTGTGAAATATCAAATTAAATTAATACTGGTCAATGTCTTCAACTTTGAGGAGGTTACAAATGGATTTTTCAACTGCTTCTTATTCTTCCAGATTACAAACCCTTTTTTCATTGAACATCTTAAGGAACAAGTTAATTAATCTCAACTCATCTATACTGAGGGCCGTTGTGTACCAGTTCTCTTCTAGGTGAATGGGCCCAGCAGTGAACAAAACCATTAAAAAATTACAAACCATTTGGAATGCCAGTGTTGTAGTGTTTTCTTTAGAGATGATGTCTCTTATGTTAACTAGCAAATAGGCACCCTCCTGACCTCACTGTTATGTCTCAACCAATGCGTTCATGGCTCTGAAAAGACAAGAGACCGATTTCTACAGTTCTTAGTTCGTGCTTGTCAATGGCACTTACCACTTGAGATATGTGAATGTATTTTATTTTCTTGCCAGACTTGGAGCTTCTTGAGGGAAGATTTCATCCGCATTTGATTTCCCACAGTTATCCACAGCATCTTCCACAAAAGCAAGCAAAAGATATGTATTTTTCACTTTCTGAGTATTAATCAACTGGCCTGAGCCTCCACAGTTTTGTCTTTTTTTTTTTTTTTTGGTCATTCCTGAAAAGTTGCAGCTCCTATGC
>NW_025411164.1:0-5238 GCF_002201575.2 Neomonachus schauinslandi | reverse complement strand
TGGACTCCTGTCTCACATTGAGGTCTTTCAACCATTTGGAGTCTATTTTTGTGTGTGGTGTAAGGAAATGGTCCAGTTTCATTCTTCTGCATGTGGCTGTCCAGTTTTCCCAACACCATTTGTTGAAGAGACTGTCTTTTTCCATTGGACATTCTTTCCTGCTTTGTCAAAGATTAGTTGACCATAGAGTTGAGGGTCCATATCTGGAGCCTAATAATCTTGAATTGGTGAGCAAGAGCCTGGATTTCAAAGGCCCAGGCAGTAAGGATTTGAAGAGCAAAATACAAGACAGGAAGGACTTGCATAGAGAGAGAATTCTAGGCATCCGCAGAAAAGTTCCCTGGAATATTTTACAGAATAAGGATTTGCACCTGTGAGGTGGAACTCCATGAAATTAGGGGAAAAAATTCCCAGAGTGGCTCCTGAGTGGCTCAATCAATTAAACATCCAGCTTTGATTTCCCCTCCAGTCATGATGTCAGGGTCCTGGGACCAAGCCCTGTGTTGGGCTACACACTCAACAAGGAGTCTGCTTAAGGATTCTCTTCCCCCCCAAACTCTCTCTCTAAAATAAATAAATATTAAAAAAAAAAAATCCCCAAAAGCAATAAGCTGAACAATTCCTGGAGTCCAGACATAGCTAGACTAGTTTGCAGTTCTACTGGCCAGAGCAGAAAGCCCTTGTTAATAAAAGGGGCATCTATCTAGTGGAGTCCTAGAAAGTATACTGCTTTGTAATGAGTCTAGAGGCTATTCTATATTTACCCTATTGAAGCTTAAAAGTAAAACTCAAGGGCGCCTGGGTGGCTCAGTTGGTTGGGCGACTGCCTTCGGCTCAGGTCATGATCCTGGAGTCCCTGGATCGAGTCCCGCATCGGGCTCCCTGCTCAGCGGGGAGTCTGCTTCTCCCTCTCCCGCTCCCCCCTCTTGTGCTCTTTCTCTCTCTCACTCTCTCTCTCAAATAAATAAAATCTTAAAAAAAAAAAAAAAAGTAAAACTCAAAAGGCTCAAAGATCACAAGTAACTTAAGTAAGCATCAGAATCTGACATTCTTTAAAGGAACACAATGAAATCCAGCACCCCAAAACATAAGATTTGCAATGTCTAGCATCCAATAAAAATGACCAGATATTAAAAGAAGCAGGAAAATTACCTGCAACCAGGATAAAAAAAATCAATCATTAGAAACAGATCAAGATGTCAATGCTACCTAGAGCAATCTACACATTCAATGCAATCCCCATCAAAATACCATCCACTTTTTTCAAAGAAATGGAACAAATAATCCTAAAATTTGTATGGAACCAGAAAAGACCCCGCATAGCCAGAGGAATGTTGAAAAAGAAAAGCAAAGCATCACAATTCCAAACTTCCAGCTCTATTACAAAGCTGTCATCATCAAGACAGTACGGTACTGGCACAAAAACAGGCACATAGATCAATGGAACAGAATAGAGAGCCCAAAAATGGACCCTCAACTCTATGGTCAACTAATCTTCGACAAAGCAGGAAAGGCGCCCCTCAGGCTTTGTGTTGTAAATACACTGGCAGTTGGTTCCAACTTAATACATTAAATAATATAAGTAAAAATCTCATTGTTGGGCGCCTGGGTGGCTCAGTCGTTAAGCGTCTGCCTTCAGCTCAGGTCATGATCCCAGGGTCCTGGGATCGAGTCCCACATCAGGCTCCCTGCTCGGCAGGAAGCCTGCTTCTCACTTTCCCACTCCGCCTGCTTGTGTTCCTGCTCTCGCTATCTCTCTCTCTCTCAAATAAATAAATAAAATCTTTAAAAAAAAAAAAAATCTCATTGTTTATAGAAGTATGAGAAATACTATTATATTGCTATAGAAATAATTTGCACTAACCAGTATTTTGTTTTCATTGTTTGTGGATTTAACAACAGGTGACTTCCCCTATTTTTGTTTAGTCAATCAGTTTTCCCTTTGAAAAGACAAATAATTGTTTTACCTAAACTACTTTAAACAAACCTGGGTAAATTTACTTATAGCATAATCAATTTCATTTGGTGGCTTTAAAATGTTTGGGACAAAAACAATATGCTCCCATGGGCGCCTGGGTGGCTCAGTTGGTTAAGCGACTGCTTTCGGCTCAGGTCATGATCCTGGAGTCACAGGATCGAGTCCCGCATTGGGCTCCCTGCTCGGCAGGGAGTCTGCTTCTCCCTCTGACCCTCCTCCCTCTCATGCTCTCTGTCTCTCATTCTCTCTCTCTCAAATAAATAAATAAAATCTTTAAAAAAAAAAAAAACACAACAATATGCTCCCTTTAAGAAGACAGTATATAAACAGAGAAATCATTAACCAGGAATTAAAAGCCTTTGGTACGTTAGGAACAAGATGGAAAAAAGAAATTAAGAGCAATTAGTGCTCACACAGTAACAGTATAAAATAGGTTAACACCTTTCCTTTAAAATTAGCATTCCTGGGGGCGCCTGGGTGGCCCAGATGGTTAAGCGTCTGCCTTCGGCTCAGGTCATGACCCTAGGGTCCTGGGATCGAGCCCCGCATCAGGCTACCTGCTCAGCGGGAAGCCTGCTTCTCCTCTCCCTCTCCCACTCTCCCTGCTTGTGTTCCCTCTCTTGCTGTGTCTCTCTCTGTCAAATAAATAAAAATCTTTAAAAAAAAAAAAAAAAATTAGCATTCCTGAACATATTAGATCAGAATCACCAGAAACCAAGAAATAGCCCAGAACAGAGACAAAAGAAAGATAGTATACATTTTCTCAGGAGATGAAGGAAAGTAAATATTTATATAAGTAAGTCTTCTAACAGTTAAATATGTCCTTGGTAGTTAACAATGGCTTGGTAGAGTTCACATTTCTTTTAACCCTTGCTGTAAGCTGAATACTGTATTGTGAATCTTTTAAGATTTAATCTCATCAGTAACTTTTCTGCAGCATTTATATTTCTTAAAGGAAAAGCAGAAGTAACAGGGTATATTAAAATTCTGAGTTGATTTCACTTCAGAAAATGCCTACCCATTAGATCCTAGCTACTCTCAACAGGCAACTTGTGACAACTAATCAAAATGCAAGTAGAAAAAAAAATGAACAAAAGGAAGATCTAGTTACCCAGGAGACTGTGAACCCATTATACTATTTTAATGATGAAAGTAGCACTCTACTCATTACAGCATTTAGTAACTCCTCTGAGACAGTAGCTTTCAAGAAAAATTATTTTGAAATAATTTCAAGCGTACAGAGAGTTGCAAGATTAGTACAAACGATTCCAGTATACTCTTAACCCAGATTCATCAATCAACATTTTCCTCCATTTGCTTGCTCTGTGTTTTTTTAAAACCATTTGAGAGTTAGCATCATCATGCCCCTTTCACCCTAAATATTTTGGCACGTACATTTTAAAAACAAGGACATTCTCCTTCATAATCACAGAACAATTATCAAATTGAGAAAATTTAACACTCACATAGTACTATTTATATTGGGAATACAGTCCATTGTCAAATGTCACCAATTATCCCTATAATGTCCTTCATGGCAATTTTCTCCCCCGATGCAAGATCCAATCTAAGATCCTGCATTTCATTTACGTGTCAAGTCTCTTTAGTCTCCCTCAATCCGGAACAGTTCCTCATTCAGCCTTTTTTTTTTTTCATGACCTTTACCTTTCTGAAGAAATATTCTACAAAACCCCTCCAAGTTGGTTTGTCTGAAGTTTCGTCAGAGTTAGGCTGAAGCTATACATACTGGGCATAAAGAGCACAGAGTGCTGTTGTGTCCTTCTGGGTGCAGCACGTCAGAAGGTGATCATCCGCTCAAAGTGGGGTCCCCCGGTTCCTCTACTGTAAGGTTACCATATTTTTTTGTGATTTTAAGTAATCTGTGGGGAGATACTCTGAAACTACTAACATCCTGATTCTCTTCAAATTTTCCACTGTTGATCTTCCCTGAATCAATGATTAAAATAATGATGGCAGGGGCACCTGGGTGGCTCAGTCTTTAAGCGTCTGCCTTCGGCTCAGGTCATGATCCCAGGGTCCTGGGATTGAGCCCTGCATTGGGCTCCCTGCTCGGCGGGGAGCCTGCTTCTCCCTCTCCCTCCGCCTGCCTCTCTGCCTACTTGTACTCTCTATCTCTCTGGCAAATAAATAAATAAAATCTTAAAAAAAAAAAAAACCAACAAATAAAAATAAAATAAAATAATGATGGCAAAATGGTGATTTTTCTAACTTTATTCTTTCTAACATGTATTAGTTGGCATTCTACTATAACAACTTTTCCTCTCTCCCCTTTGCTTATTTTTTTAATGGCTCAAAACCCATTATTGTCATTATTTATTATGAAAATCATATTGTCTCCACCCCAAAACTGCTAGAACTCATACAGGAATTCAGTAAAGTAGCAGGATATAAAATCAATGCACAGAAATCAGTGGTATTCCTATACACCAACAACAAGACAGAAGAAAGAGAAATTAAGGAGTCGATCCCATTTACACTTGCACCCAAAACCGTAAGATACCTAGGAATAAATCTAACCAAAGAGGCAAAGAATCTGTAATCAGAAAACTATAAAATATGCATGAAGAAATTGAGGAAGACACAAAGAAATGGAAAAACATTCCATGCTCATGGACTGGAAGAACAAATATTGTGAAGATGTCAGTGCTTCCTAGAGCAATCTACACATTCAGTGCAATCCCTATCAAAATACCATCCACTTTTTTCAAAGAAATGGAACAAATAATCCTAAAATCTGTATGGAACCAAAAAAGACCCCACATAGCCAGAGGAATGTTGAAAAAGAAAAGCAAAGCTGGCAGCATCACAATTCCAGACTTCCAGCTCTATTACAAAGCTGTCATCATCAAGACAGTATGGTACTTTTACGGCACAAAAACAGGCACATAGATCAATGAAATAGAATAGAGAGCCCAAAAATGGACCCTCAACTCTATGGTCAACTCATCTTTGACAAAGCAGGAAAGAATGTCCAATGGAAAAAAAGACAGTCTCTTCAACAAATGGTGTTGGGAAAATTGGATAGCCACATGCAGAAGAATGAAACTGGACCATTTCCTTACACCACACACAAAAATAAGACTCCAAATGGTTGAAAGACCTCAATGTGAGACAGGAGTCCATCAAAATCCTAAAGGAGAACACAAGAGAACTCTTCGACCTCAGCCACAGCAACTTTTTCCTAGAAACACTGCCAAAGGCAAGGGAAGCAAGGGCAAAAATGAACTATTGGGACTTCA
>NW_025411163.1:0-5239 GCF_002201575.2 Neomonachus schauinslandi | reverse complement strand
AAAGAGCTGAGATGTCCATTGACAGATGAATGGATAAAGAAGATGTGTTGTGTGTGTGTGTGTGTGTTTATGATGAAATATTACTCAGTCATCAAAAATAATGAAGTCTTGCCATTTTCAACAATGTGGATGGAAGTGGAGGGTATCATGCTAAGCGAAATGAGTCAATCAGAAAAAGACAAATAATGTGATTTCACTCATGTGGAATTAAAGAAACAAAACAGATGAACATAGGGGAAGGGAGGAAAAATAAAATAAGAGGAAAACAGAAGGAGGCAAACCATAAGAGACTCTTAACTATAGGGAACAAACGGTTGCTGGAGGGGAGGTGGGTGGGGGGATGAGGTACTTGGGTGATGGGCATTAAGGAGGGCACTTGAAGTAATGAGCACAGGGTGTTGTATGCAACTGATGAATCACTAAATTCTACCTCTGAAACTAATAATACAGTATATGTTAATTAAATTGAATTAAAAAAAATTAAAAAATAACCTCTACAATCCTATACATCCCAAATCCTATACATCCCAAATTTAAATTGAATTTAAAAAAATTAAAAAATAACCTGTACAATCCTATACAACCCAAAACTTGCTGAACCCACTTTGGCAAATACTGTGTTAAAGGATACACATGAGATACTCAGGATTTGATGACTTGGAAAAGCAAACAAAGTAAAACTAATTTGCACCTAGACAGGGGTTTATATATCAATATTCTGAATAAAATCCAAGTCCCTAGTCACCTAGCTTCTGTACAGAATCATAGGAAGTGAAAACACAAAGATGACTCCAGGTGCCTTGAGGAATAGTACAGACCTTTACTGTTGGGGTTTTATATAGCATACCATGAAGAAATCTTCCCAATTATTTTCTCTAAATATCTACATTTCCTAAATGTCTACATTCATCCAGTCATCAAAATATCTACATTTCCTAAATGTCTACATTCATCCAGTCATCAAAATATCTCCCCTGCTCTATTTTTATACATGTTTCTTCCACTATCTTGCTGCTCACCTCTGTTTGCTTCTTTCTTCATCTCCACTCTTTTTGGACCCATCTTCCAGCTGGTAGTAATTGCTAAGACTTGAGCCCAACTGATAGCTCTACTATTCCATTCTGGGGCAGCTGTGGAACCCAGAAGCTCCAGTCCCCTCTTTCTCTTGCTCTCGGGGTGGGGCGGGATAGAAGAGGAGCCCCTTGACAGTCCTCTTCTCACTTTTATTCTTAAAGCTTTTCTTATGAGGTTTTACAGTAGAGCAGTTTTAGTGATGAGTTCCCTGTTATCTGTCAGAGACAACACTTCTAATTGCATTGAATGTCCCTGAATTTTAATTTTAATTTTTTAAAGTAGTGCTAACAGTTCCTTGTTATATCTGATTTTTAATTTTTTAAAGTAGTGCTAACAGTTCCTTGTTATATCTGATTAAAGCCAATAAATATTCCCAAGGAATATTGACAAATTTTTGCAGATTCAAATCTATAAAATAGCTTCTATTCTACACTAAAGGATTTCCCCTTTCTACTTCAAAAGGATGATAAATTAACCAGAACAGTGCGTCCTCACTCAGAGCTACAGAAGTTGAAATCAATGAAGCTGAAAAATTAAGATAAAACTATAAAGGTAGTTGAGTCCTGGTGTGGGAGATAATGGTACCCCAGAATGGAAGAGGAGTGCCATTGATCAATACTTCTTTAGCAGATAGTCAACATATATCTGAACAAACTGAACATGGGTTTAGACTCAACTGGCACCACCACCCCATTCTCCATCTCCACCCCACTCTATAAATACACAAATTCTGATATGTTAACAGTTTTCTGGAAAAACATTTTTTTAAAGATTTTATTTATTTATTTGACACAGAGAGAGCGCGATAGAGTGAACACAAGCAAGGGGAGTGGCAGAAGAAGCAGGCTTCCCGCTGAGCAGGGAACCTGATGCAAGGCTTGATCCCAGGACCCTAGGATCATGACCTGAGCCAAAGGCAGACGTTTAACAACTGAGCCACCCAGGCGCCCCTGGAAAACATTTTAAGGAGATTTCTGAATCACAATTTCATCCATTCTGTCAATTTTACTGGAAACTCCTGCCTTTTATTCCCATCTGCCTTTCTAATCTTATTTTTATTTTCCGCTTTTTTTCCAATTGATATTATCATAATAATTCTTATGTTGTTACATAGTTTTTGTTGCTTTCTCTCCAATGGCTGTATAACACTCATCAAATAGTTGTAGCATAATATACTTACCATTCCCCTATTATTGGGCATTTGTATTGCTCTATTGGGTTGTGTATTAGTCAGGATAAGTTAGGTTATGCTATGGCAACAAACAGGTACAAAATATAAGTTGTTTAAGAGACAAAGATTTATTCTTGCTAATGCAAAGTCATCTGTAGATCTAAATGGCTCTTTAGGGCACCTGTCCTCCATGCAAGGGCTCAGCTATCTAGGCTGCTTTGATCCTGTGGTTTTCTTCTCTGAGTCTCAATTATAGAGGTAGAGGAAGAAGGTTAGAGAGTTTGTGTGGGCTTTCACTGTCATAGCCCAGAAGTAGCACATACTTACTTTCTTCACAGCCCATTGGTCAGAACTAGTTACTTGTCCCTCTCTGACTACAAGAGTACTGAGCACACAGGGAGCCAATAGAATAAGGAGCATAGGATGAGCTGATGGACTAGGGGTGTTGAGCATGGAGGGAGCTAATAGTCTATTGGGTAAGCATTACTGTCTCTGCCTCAGGTTGTTTAGAAGACCTTTTTTTTTTTTTTTAAAGTAATCTCTATGCCCAACATGGGGCTCAAATTCATGACTGAGAGATCAAAAGGCACATGCTTTACCAACTGAGCCAGCCAGGGAAGACCCCTTTTTTAGACTTTTATATTTGCATTTATTTTTTCCCAACTTTATTGAGGTATAATTGACATATAACATTGTGTAAATTTAAGGTGTACAATGTGTTGATTTGATCCATTTATATATTCCAAAATGATTACCACCATAGTTTTAGCTAACACCTCCATCCTGTCACATAATTACAATTTCTTTTTTGTGGTGAGAACATTTAAGATCTACTCTCTTAGCAACTTTCAAGTATATAGCATGGTATTAGCTATAACCACCATGCTATACATTAGATCACCAGAACTTGTTAATTCTCTAGGTGGAAGTTTGTACACATTGACCTCCATTTCCCCATATACTCCCACTCCCCCAAGCCCCCAACCATCACTCCACTCTGTTTCTATGGGTTCAGTGTTTTTACATTTCACATATAAACGATATCATACAGTATTTGTCTTTCTCTGACTTTTTTCACTTAGCATAGTGTCCTCCAGATTCACCCATGTTGTCACAATTAGCAGGATTCCCTTCTCTTTTTTGTGGCTAAATAATATTCATATTTATGTGTATAATATAAAATAACATATAAGTTTTCTTTATCAATTTGTTGACATACACTTGGGCTGTTTCCATATCTTGGCTATTGTGAATAATGTTACAATGAACATGGGGGTGCAGATATAAATCTGAGAGCCTTTTCATTTTCTTCAGATATATACCCTGAAGTGAGAATGCTGGACCATACAGTAATTTTATTTTTAATTTTTTTAGGAACCTCCATACTGTTTTTCATAGTGGCTGCACCAATTTACATTCCCACCAACAGTGCACCAGGGATCCCTTTTCTCCGTACTCTTGTCTTTTTGATGATAGCCATTCTAACAGGTGTGAGTTGTGATATCTCATTGTGGTTTTGATGTGCATTTCCCTGATGACTAGCGATATTGAGCTCTATTTTTACCTTTTTGGGGAACCTCCATACTGTTTCCCAGGGTGGCTGTACCAGCTTGCATTCCCACCAACAATATAAAAGGGTTGCCCTTTCTCTGCATCCTCACCAACTTTCTGTTTCCTGTGTTATTAATTTTAGCCATTCTGACTGCTGTGAGGTGGTATTTTCATGGGGTGGTATTTTCATGTAGCTGTTGGCCATTTGTATGTGTTCTTTGGAAAAATGATCACATTCAATTATTTGTTTTTTTGCTATTGAGTTATATGAGCTCTCTATATATTTTGGATATTAACCCCTTATCAGATATATGATATGCAAATATTTTCTCCCATTCCACAGATTGCTTTTTTAATCTGTTGTTTCTTTTGCTTGCAGAAGCTTTTTATTTTCTTTTTAATTTTATTATGTTATGTTGGTCACCATACAATACGTCATTAGTTTTTGATCTAGTGATCCATGATCCATTGTTTTCGTATAACACCCAGTGCTCCATGCAATACATGCCCTCCTTAATACCCATCACCGGGCTAACCCATCCCCCCACCCCCTGTTTGTTTCTCTAAAACTCTGTTTGTTTCTCAGAGTCCATAGTCTCTCATGGTTCATCTTGCAGAAGCTTTTTAATTTGATGTAGTCCCACTTGTTTATTTTTGCTTTTGTTGCTTGTGCTTTTGGTATATATGACCACTTTTTAAAAGATTCACTTATTTATTAGAGAGAGAAAGAGAGAGAGGGCACAAACAAGAGGGGCAGAGGGAGAGGGAGAGAGAATCCCAGCAGACTCTGCACTGAGCGTGTAGCCCAACATACTCGATCTCATGACCTTGAGATCACAACCTGAGTTGAAACTAAGAGTCAGATGCTCAACCTACTTGAGCCACCCAGGTGCCCCATTTTTGACCATTTTTTAAGTTGAAATTCAATTAGCCAACATATAGTACATCATGAGTTTCAGATCTAATGTTCAACAATCCATCAGTTGCATATAACACCCAGTGCTCAACACATCTTGTGCCCTCCTTGAAGCCCATCACCCATTACCCCATCCGCCCCCACCTACCTCCCCTCCAGAAATCCTCAGTTTGTTTCCTATAGTTAAGATGGTTTTTCTCCCTCTCTGATGACCCCCCCATTCAGTTTTCTCTCCCTTCCCCTATGATTCTCTGCACTGTTTCTTAAATTCCACATGTGAGTGAAACCATATAACTGTCTTTCTCTGATTGACTTATTTCACTCAGCATAATACCCTCCCATAATGTCCATAATACCCTCCATCCATAACATAAATGGTAATTATTCATCCTTTCTGATGGCTGAGTAATATTCCATTGTGTACATATATACACAATTGTGTGTATATATATATACACACACACACACACATATATATACCACATCTTCTTTATCCATTCATCTGTCAATGGACATCTCAGCTCTTT
>NW_025411162.1:0-5239 GCF_002201575.2 Neomonachus schauinslandi | reverse complement strand
AAAGAGCTGAGATGTCCATTGACAGATGAATGGATAAAGAAGATGTGTTGTGTGTGTGTGTGTGTGTTTATGATGAAATATTACTCAGTCATCAAAAATAATGAAGTCTTGCCATTTTCAACAATGTGGATGGAAGTGGAGGGTATCATGCTAAGCGAAATGAGTCAATCAGAAAAAGACAAATAATGTGATTTCACTCATGTGGAATTAAAGAAACAAAACAGATGAACATAGGGGAAGGGAGGAAAAATAAAATAAGAGGAAAACAGAAGGAGGCAAACCATAAGAGACTCTTAACTATAGGGAACAAACGGTTGCTGGAGGGGAGGTGGGTGGGGGGATGAGGTACTTGGGTGATGGGCATTAAGGAGGGCACTTGAAGTAATGAGCACAGGGTGTTGTATGCAACTGATGAATCACTAAATTCTACCTCTGAAACTAATAATACAGTATATGTTAATTAAATTGAATTAAAAAAAATTAAAAAATAACCTCTACAATCCTATACATCCCAAATCCTATACATCCCAAATTTAAATTGAATTTAAAAAAATTAAAAAATAACCTGTACAATCCTATACAACCCAAAACTTGCTGAACCCACTTTGGCAAATACTGTGTTAAAGGATACACATGAGATACTCAGGATTTGATGACTTGGAAAAGCAAACAAAGTAAAACTAATTTGCACCTAGACAGGGGTTTATATATCAATATTCTGAATAAAATCCAAGTCCCTAGTCACCTAGCTTCTGTACAGAATCATAGGAAGTGAAAACACAAAGATGACTCCAGGTGCCTTGAGGAATAGTACAGACCTTTACTGTTGGGGTTTTATATAGCATACCATGAAGAAATCTTCCCAATTATTTTCTCTAAATATCTACATTTCCTAAATGTCTACATTCATCCAGTCATCAAAATATCTACATTTCCTAAATGTCTACATTCATCCAGTCATCAAAATATCTCCCCTGCTCTATTTTTATACATGTTTCTTCCACTATCTTGCTGCTCACCTCTGTTTGCTTCTTTCTTCATCTCCACTCTTTTTGGACCCATCTTCCAGCTGGTAGTAATTGCTAAGACTTGAGCCCAACTGATAGCTCTACTATTCCATTCTGGGGCAGCTGTGGAACCCAGAAGCTCCAGTCCCCTCTTTCTCTTGCTCTCGGGGTGGGGCGGGATAGAAGAGGAGCCCCTTGACAGTCCTCTTCTCACTTTTATTCTTAAAGCTTTTCTTATGAGGTTTTACAGTAGAGCAGTTTTAGTGATGAGTTCCCTGTTATCTGTCAGAGACAACACTTCTAATTGCATTGAATGTCCCTGAATTTTAATTTTAATTTTTTAAAGTAGTGCTAACAGTTCCTTGTTATATCTGATTTTTAATTTTTTAAAGTAGTGCTAACAGTTCCTTGTTATATCTGATTAAAGCCAATAAATATTCCCAAGGAATATTGACAAATTTTTGCAGATTCAAATCTATAAAATAGCTTCTATTCTACACTAAAGGATTTCCCCTTTCTACTTCAAAAGGATGATAAATTAACCAGAACAGTGCGTCCTCACTCAGAGCTACAGAAGTTGAAATCAATGAAGCTGAAAAATTAAGATAAAACTATAAAGGTAGTTGAGTCCTGGTGTGGGAGATAATGGTACCCCAGAATGGAAGAGGAGTGCCATTGATCAATACTTCTTTAGCAGATAGTCAACATATATCTGAACAAACTGAACATGGGTTTAGACTCAACTGGCACCACCACCCCATTCTCCATCTCCACCCCACTCTATAAATACACAAATTCTGATATGTTAACAGTTTTCTGGAAAAACATTTTTTTAAAGATTTTATTTATTTATTTGACACAGAGAGAGCGCGATAGAGTGAACACAAGCAAGGGGAGTGGCAGAAGAAGCAGGCTTCCCGCTGAGCAGGGAACCTGATGCAAGGCTTGATCCCAGGACCCTAGGATCATGACCTGAGCCAAAGGCAGACGTTTAACAACTGAGCCACCCAGGCGCCCCTGGAAAACATTTTAAGGAGATTTCTGAATCACAATTTCATCCATTCTGTCAATTTTACTGGAAACTCCTGCCTTTTATTCCCATCTGCCTTTCTAATCTTATTTTTATTTTCCGCTTTTTTTCCAATTGATATTATCATAATAATTCTTATGTTGTTACATAGTTTTTGTTGCTTTCTCTCCAATGGCTGTATAACACTCATCAAATAGTTGTAGCATAATATACTTACCATTCCCCTATTATTGGGCATTTGTATTGCTCTATTGGGTTGTGTATTAGTCAGGATAAGTTAGGTTATGCTATGGCAACAAACAGGTACAAAATATAAGTTGTTTAAGAGACAAAGATTTATTCTTGCTAATGCAAAGTCATCTGTAGATCTAAATGGCTCTTTAGGGCACCTGTCCTCCATGCAAGGGCTCAGCTATCTAGGCTGCTTTGATCCTGTGGTTTTCTTCTCTGAGTCTCAATTATAGAGGTAGAGGAAGAAGGTTAGAGAGTTTGTGTGGGCTTTCACTGTCATAGCCCAGAAGTAGCACATACTTACTTTCTTCACAGCCCATTGGTCAGAACTAGTTACTTGTCCCTCTCTGACTACAAGAGTACTGAGCACACAGGGAGCCAATAGAATAAGGAGCATAGGATGAGCTGATGGACTAGGGGTGTTGAGCATGGAGGGAGCTAATAGTCTATTGGGTAAGCATTACTGTCTCTGCCTCAGGTTGTTTAGAAGACCTTTTTTTTTTTTTTTAAAGTAATCTCTATGCCCAACATGGGGCTCAAATTCATGACTGAGAGATCAAAAGGCACATGCTTTACCAACTGAGCCAGCCAGGGAAGACCCCTTTTTTAGACTTTTATATTTGCATTTATTTTTTCCCAACTTTATTGAGGTATAATTGACATATAACATTGTGTAAATTTAAGGTGTACAATGTGTTGATTTGATCCATTTATATATTCCAAAATGATTACCACCATAGTTTTAGCTAACACCTCCATCCTGTCACATAATTACAATTTCTTTTTTGTGGTGAGAACATTTAAGATCTACTCTCTTAGCAACTTTCAAGTATATAGCATGGTATTAGCTATAACCACCATGCTATACATTAGATCACCAGAACTTGTTAATTCTCTAGGTGGAAGTTTGTACACATTGACCTCCATTTCCCCATATACTCCCACTCCCCCAAGCCCCCAACCATCACTCCACTCTGTTTCTATGGGTTCAGTGTTTTTACATTTCACATATAAACGATATCATACAGTATTTGTCTTTCTCTGACTTTTTTCACTTAGCATAGTGTCCTCCAGATTCACCCATGTTGTCACAATTAGCAGGATTCCCTTCTCTTTTTTGTGGCTAAATAATATTCATATTTATGTGTATAATATAAAATAACATATAAGTTTTCTTTATCAATTTGTTGACATACACTTGGGCTGTTTCCATATCTTGGCTATTGTGAATAATGTTACAATGAACATGGGGGTGCAGATATAAATCTGAGAGCCTTTTCATTTTCTTCAGATATATACCCTGAAGTGAGAATGCTGGACCATACAGTAATTTTATTTTTAATTTTTTTAGGAACCTCCATACTGTTTTTCATAGTGGCTGCACCAATTTACATTCCCACCAACAGTGCACCAGGGATCCCTTTTCTCCGTACTCTTGTCTTTTTGATGATAGCCATTCTAACAGGTGTGAGTTGTGATATCTCATTGTGGTTTTGATGTGCATTTCCCTGATGACTAGCGATATTGAGCTCTATTTTTACCTTTTTGGGGAACCTCCATACTGTTTCCCAGGGTGGCTGTACCAGCTTGCATTCCCACCAACAATATAAAAGGGTTGCCCTTTCTCTGCATCCTCACCAACTTTCTGTTTCCTGTGTTATTAATTTTAGCCATTCTGACTGCTGTGAGGTGGTATTTTCATGGGGTGGTATTTTCATGTAGCTGTTGGCCATTTGTATGTGTTCTTTGGAAAAATGATCACATTCAATTATTTGTTTTTTTGCTATTGAGTTATATGAGCTCTCTATATATTTTGGATATTAACCCCTTATCAGATATATGATATGCAAATATTTTCTCCCATTCCACAGATTGCTTTTTTAATCTGTTGTTTCTTTTGCTTGCAGAAGCTTTTTATTTTCTTTTTAATTTTATTATGTTATGTTGGTCACCATACAATACGTCATTAGTTTTTGATCTAGTGATCCATGATCCATTGTTTTCGTATAACACCCAGTGCTCCATGCAATACATGCCCTCCTTAATACCCATCACCGGGCTAACCCATCCCCCCACCCCCTGTTTGTTTCTCTAAAACTCTGTTTGTTTCTCAGAGTCCATAGTCTCTCATGGTTCATCTTGCAGAAGCTTTTTAATTTGATGTAGTCCCACTTGTTTATTTTTGCTTTTGTTGCTTGTGCTTTTGGTATATATGACCACTTTTTAAAAGATTCACTTATTTATTAGAGAGAGAAAGAGAGAGAGGGCACAAACAAGAGGGGCAGAGGGAGAGGGAGAGAGAATCCCAGCAGACTCTGCACTGAGCGTGTAGCCCAACATACTCGATCTCATGACCTTGAGATCACAACCTGAGTTGAAACTAAGAGTCAGATGCTCAACCTACTTGAGCCACCCAGGTGCCCCATTTTTGACCATTTTTTAAGTTGAAATTCAATTAGCCAACATATAGTACATCATGAGTTTCAGATCTAATGTTCAACAATCCATCAGTTGCATATAACACCCAGTGCTCAACACATCTTGTGCCCTCCTTGAAGCCCATCACCCATTACCCCATCCGCCCCCACCTACCTCCCCTCCAGAAATCCTCAGTTTGTTTCCTATAGTTAAGATGGTTTTTCTCCCTCTCTGATGACCCCCCCATTCAGTTTTCTCTCCCTTCCCCTATGATTCTCTGCACTGTTTCTTAAATTCCACATGTGAGTGAAACCATATAACTGTCTTTCTCTGATTGACTTATTTCACTCAGCATAATACCCTCCCATAATGTCCATAATACCCTCCATCCATAACATAAATGGTAATTATTCATCCTTTCTGATGGCTGAGTAATATTCCATTGTGTACATATATACACAATTGTGTGTATATATATATACACACACACACACACATATATATACCACATCTTCTTTATCCATTCATCTGTCAATGGACATCTCAGCTCTTT